>NW_026920581.1:400000-472500 GCF_032062105.1 Saccostrea cuccullata | reverse complement strand
AAACAGATGGACAAAAATATTTAATATCCAGGATGCTTGTAAATATGAAAAAAATATTTATAAAAACAATACATGTATCTGTAATATGTACAAGAAGAGAATATCGAAATATCAATTTAAATGGGAAAAAGTGAGCTGTTTTTTAAAATTTGATATTACTTTAAAATTAATTGAACCTGCATTTTATACTGAAAAAAGTGGAAAAACTTTGCAATTTAATAATTTGATAACATTTATTAGCTTCACTATGTATGAAAGAGGGTCTTGCAGTTCTTTTGTTATTTTCCCTAAATGTGTAGCAGATTAAAAGAAGAATTTTTATGTTGCAGAAACTCATATTATTTTTTTTCAAATGCTACAGTATATAAAGCACAACGAGAAACAATATTTGGAAGCTGCGTATTGACTTCCAATTTGCCATTAAATAATGTGAAAATAAGTCTCACGGCAAAGTGTATCAGATTTTCCGTTTTTAAAATAGGGAATCCCCATTGTTCTAAAAAAAGTGCCTCCTTGAAACAAAATAATTTTGATATATACACAAAAAGGCAAGAATTTTCTTTAAAACTACCATTTCCGATTTTTGTTTCAAAGAGGCATATTTTTGAAAAACGCAAAAATTGAATAAAAATTATTCTCCAAACGAAATACAAAATGTGTACATAAAATAACACTAGAAACTATCGTGTCCGAAATGGTCTAGTGAATATGCTGGTGAGTTTCCAACTAGTACTTTAACCCGAGAATGGGTTCGAATCCTGGAATGGATCATTTTTGCATATCTTTTTTCTTATTTTTTCCATATGTAATGATAGTACAATGAAATCATATATACTTTGAAAGAGAGAGAATGTCAAGAAGTTAATTGAGTAATAACTATATATTAGAAATGTAGGGTTTAATTGTTTTCCTTGATATGCTGTGACTTAAAACTAATACTTTATTTAGTTATTGCAATTTTGAATAAATCTGATCTCTTAGTTAGTAGCCAAGACTTGATTTAAAACAAATGAAACGTCTTGGATGTAGCACCAACAGTGTGATTATGGGACGCAGTTTTATTTCATGAAAAATATTTTCGCACGATGTCTACAGCATATCTTTCAATATGCTGCTTTAGCCATTGTGCTTTTTTTTTTGTTCCAACCTTTTTCGTGCAAATGACGAAAGTCAAAGTGTTTTGTTGTATCAAGCAGGAAATACCCGCCGTAAACATAGTCCTCTACGTAGCTGTATCTATATTTAGACATAATGAGGGTATTTAAATGTCCTTCTCGATATTTAAGGATTAATCGCGAGTTTCTGCAACACCCTCTTTTCCGAGAAATATCTCTGACATAGAATTAAATCTATGCTTTATATTAAAAATGATGGACTTAGAAAAATGGTCAGATTATAAGTAATTTTTATCATGATTTAGCTGATGTTAGTGATTTAAGATTAATATCTGATTTGGTGTTAATATTCATATTATGATATGTTTGTGACCTATTTTTATTTTAATAAAAGAATAAAACCCTAATAAAAGAGAAATAATAAAATAAAATTTCGGAACAAAAGAAATTCCTGTGTTAGATTGATTAATACAAAGGGCTAACGACGGGTATGACAGTCAATGGGGGGGGGGGGGGGGGCTTACTCCTCTCCGAGCCATGAAACTTAGATAAGCTCACTTTTGAACTCAGTCTCACTTTTCTACCATTAATGCCTTTGGTAAAAGTGAGACTGAGATCAAAATGAGCTTGTCTAAGTTTTATGGCCCCGGAGCATGATTCCACCTCGGGATTATTAGGGGGTCCTTGATTATGCCACGTTCACAGATTTGTATTGTTGGTAGTTTTTCAAGAAATCTATCACTGTTTGGTATCTTCACATTTCTCATTAGATCTCAGGTGTTACTAAAAGCATGAATTAGTCGTTATAAGAGTTACGTGTAGTTAATGAAGACAATTCATTGCGCCGATTCAAGATAGCTGCCCTGTACAGTGCGTAAACTATTATGAATTATTCAACTCGCATCTATTTCTATATAAAATAATAAATAGGTTGCCAGATTGAGGGATAGATACATGTACTTATTTTTTTTAAATGCATTTAAATAATTTCTCGAATTGTCACATTTTGAAATATTGGATACAGAACTGAATACAGTTGTGGATATGTAGGACTTTAATGTTTACAAACACTGCGCAAAATCTGGTTCTTTCCTCTCGGGTCTTCTCATAACTGCCTCTTGTTATTCTCACTTCCGAATTCTTACATGATATGTTCACCAGCGTTCATTGTCTACAGGCATCAATTAGCGGTGCCGAGTAGTAAGCTCAAGTACTAACAACAGTTTTAATAAGTTAAAAGCACGGAAAGTCGCATAAATACAAGTGTATTGAAGGAAACAAATTGATCAATGAGGTAAGAAACTATATATTTATAAGCAAGAGAGAGAGAGAGAGAGAGAGAGAGAGAGAGAGAGAGAATCTGTCTCTCTCTCCGTGTGTGTGAGGGTGTGTGTGTGTTTATATACAAAGTAAAGTAATATTTCACCTAATTAAGAACCTAAAAATATTTATTAACATATATTCAGAACAGAATTATGAATTATTTCCAGCACTAATGTGCATGAAGGAATGGCTTTGTAGCAACCTCTAATGATAAAACGCCGCTTAATGATACAAATAGCATTAAGCGTTGCAATTGCAACGCCTAATGCCATAAATTATTGCATTAATAGCTGACATCCTCAACCGCTAATGCTAAATCGCCGCTTAATGATAGAATTATATCATTAAGCGTCACAAATGCAGTGCAACACTGACCCTTAATGAAACAAGCAAATATCGACACATTCGACGCTTAATGACACACACTTTCGTATCATTAAGCGTTGCAGTTGCAACCTTTAATGATAAAAAATCACCCCAACCCTCAAATCCAGGATCTTGTGATGCATTGTTTTTGTGTGATTATGTTGTGTTTTTTTTTAAATTATTATTTTTTCCCTATATTTTTCATTTCTAACAGATCTTTACTGGTGAGATAATTTATCAGTTCCCCTCCCCTTCTGATGAAACTGGATACTTTGAAACTAATACATGTCAATTCTAGTTAATGTTCTTGTAATTTGTACCGTTCTTTGGCATATCTAATGCTTTCAAAATAAATTTAAATTTAAACAAGTACTCTCAAAATAAGATCGTAAAATGAAAATTATTCCAGTGAATCAATACTCTGCATCAAGAATATGTATGTTTAAAGTGCTACAGAAGAATGAACATTGCATGGGATATATCCTATCAGTGGTGACAGGTCACGGTGCAGTGCTCAGGCGAACAAAAATAAATGCAAAATACTTTTTTTTCTATTTTAATGAACACAATCAATGCACATGGACATATACTTTACAATATGCCTTTTCCACTGTGAATTTTCCCCAAGATAAATGAATTAATTAAAATGCTTAGAATAAGTACCATCAGCAAAAAAATAAATGAGTATGAAAACAATAATTTAATAGTATGTACTTTATAAATCTGTGTAAAAAGAGTTAAAGAAACATAAAAAGAAATAGTTTACAATCATATTTTATAAAGATGTCATGTTCTAATTCTTGAACATAATACGTGACTGAGAGTAAGTACAACATGAAAACTGCTGTCGTGTTCTATATTTTATATTTACATGTACTCCCAAATTTCTCGGGCCTTTCCAACTAGCAGAAAAAGCAATCTATTATTACGGTAAGTAGACGTCATTACAATCCCCGCCCCCAATTTTCACAAACTTTGAAATAATTTTGAAAGACCTCTTATCTGTGGAGTGTAACTTTATTGAATGTAAAGATATTACTTAAAATACACCACAGAATAAACAGATAGATGTATAAATTTTTAACTTATTGTGATGTCAATACATCCGACCTCTGACGGAAAGAGCCGATAAGATTCGGTTGAAAGAAATCGCTATATTTGAACTTAACCCGATGTAAATTAAATGATCCCGACTGGAAATACATTCAACATTTTCAATATCACAATGAAAAAGACTGTTTGGTTGCAATATGTTTACAAACAATTTTAACTTATTAAGCAAGTTAATTTCTCCTTGTAAACTGCACCAGAATGACAAACTTCAATGCTGTTTCAATTTTAAGATGATTTTATCTTGTTAATTTCATTCGACATTAGTGCAAACTTGAACTTTGGAATTTTTCTCAAGTTTCGCAACACAAACATTTGTTTTGTATCTGTAAAAATCTTCATAAAATGTCTTCTTTTATGTTATTAAAGAAGGTACAGTTTGGGCTTTATTGGGCTCTAAAAAGTTATTGTTCTTAAAAAGTTATGAAATTGGCTTTTACCAGTTGAGAATATGGCATGAATTTAAGGAGGACCGTTCTGGAAATATGACGTCATTAATTGTGGCGTAAATTGCGCATTATTTTCATAAAAGGATCTGTAGCGTCATGGTCAAAGACTACCATATAAAAACATAACGCTACAGTTGTGTAGATACCATAAATACTGAAATTTAAATACATGTGCTAAGATGATGCCATAATTTATTATGCTCGCCTATACGTAGGCTTTTTGGGATTTGAATTTTGAACAAAAGCTAAGGTCAGACTTAAGGCGAGTCCTTGAAAATGAAATTTTTTTTAAAGGTACTCCGATCCTCAACCAGGTGTATAAGTCTTCAATTTGTAATTCAATTCAAAAAGTATCAGAAGGAAGATTGAAAATAAAATCTTTTCATGCAATAATTTTCGTTTTATACCTTTCAATGTTCTTCAAGGTTCTTTGAACTTCTCAAAAGGTCGTATTAAAAGTCAAATCTCAAATTAATCATTTAAAGAAATTGAGGTTCAGTTTAATCTAACTATAGATACCAATGTTTATTAAAATGATATGAAATTAGAAGTTATTAATGGTGTTTTGCAATGAGAGGAAAATATTTATACAATATGCATTGTAATTTGATCGAAGTTAATAAAAGAAATCAAGAACATTATATGTATAGAATATATGTATCGAATTTGTGCAATTTCTTCAGAACCCTGGATACCTAAAACTTTGATTAAATTTGAATTATAAAATGTATATTAAGTGTTTTATTCGCATTTCCTGAAAATTTCTTTAAGATTTTTTAATTTTTCTTACATAATATGATTAACTTTAAAGATGAAGTTTGAAGAACTACCGTGGGTAAAAACATGTTACTTTAAGAATTCAGCGACATTTTTATGCGAACTTTCAATTATAGTCAATGCCTGATTTCCAAAACCGGAGGATCGGAGTACCTTAAAGAAGAAATTTATTAGTATTGTAACAACTCTATTATAAAGGCTGAAACTTAATCTGATCCAGGAAATGAAGATCTAAGGTTACCACATTCACAATTAAAACACTAGTATCTAATTAAATGACCCTGTACCTGTTAAGATCTCCCCAAAATAGACTTTGAAACGCTCATAAATACAGTAGATTGTTTATCTGAAATTGAATACAGATTCTAGCAAAATACCACCGGGTCAATGACAATTTTTTGGGAATTTACCTGAAAACATACAACCGACTATAATGAAACATATGGAGGTAACGAACAGTATTTAGGATCAAAAGTCAAAATATGAGCAGAGTAAACACGGATCTCCCAACATCGGAGGTGGTATCATGTGCCATGGAGTAGTAAGCATCACCTGCCGACCGGTCACACCCGCCTTCGTCAATTCAGTGTATGAATAATGGACTAACAATTAGTATGAAAAACGTCAATCAGCATTTGACTAAATGATAAATTGTATTTGCGGACAAAGAGTAACATGTAACATGTAGCATAAGGATGGATTGGTATGACACACAATAAAGATTACAATGTATACCACACAAACGGAGTATGAAGTGACTCAGAATACATTTATTTTATATGATTAGGATTATTAATTTCGCTTCGGGTCCATTATTTCAGTCTCAGAAAAAGTGTAATTTAAACACTGTTTTCTTTAATATTTGCATTGTTTCGCAAAAAATTCTCTTGCACAACATTATCTCATTGTTATGTTTAAACCCTACGGAAGCCCATTTAGGACCTATCAAAAAATATTTTTGAATTCGTTATAAAAATTTTTAGAATTCGTTATAACGAATTTAATTTGTTATAACAGATTTATTGAATTCGTTATAACGAATTTAATGTGTTATAACAGATTTATTGAATTCGTTATAACGAATTTAATTTGTTATTACAGATTTGTTGAATTCGTTATAACGAATTCTAGAACTTGTTTTTACGAATTTTTGAATTGGTTATAACGAATTCAACAAATCTGTAATAACAGATTAAATTCGTAATAAGGAATTCAACAAATCTGTAATAACAAATTAAATTCGTTATAACGAATTCAATAAATCTGTTATAACAAATAAAATTCGTTATAACAAATTCAATGAATCTGTTAAAACAAATTAAATTCGTTATAACGAATTCCATAAATCTGTTATAACAAATTGAATTCGTTATAACGAATTGTAAAAATCGTTATAACGAATTCAAAAATATTTTTTGATAGGTCCTAAATGGGCTTCCGTATAACCCTGTATAAAAACAGGTTTCCCACGTTAGATTATAAATGATCAACATGATTCACAATGATGTCATAAGTAGTTCAACAACAAGTTCAACAAATTCCCAAATAAACCAAAATCAATAATCGTTTCATCGGCTAAAAACTATACTTTGCAAATATTTGTTGAAAATCAATCACAAGTATTCCTATAAGTACCGTTTGAACTCAGGTTTAAATCGTCTATTGGGGTTAAATTTTAGTCCAAAACTCTGTATCCGACCAGTAATAAGGCACATGTATTATTTTTAAACATCAAAAGAAAAAAAATACGATTGGAGCATGATTATATTTCAACAAGAAGCTCCTCGGCCCAGGCTTTATGAGATTTGATAACACTCATATATTTATATACTAAAATAATCATGCAACAGTATAATGTATTCAAGTAACACTGATCAAGAATAAAGGATAAATGATCCCTTTTCTCAAAACAATACATGTTATTCAATGTTTTACATTTTATTTTTTATATTATATCCTTACACATAAGTTGTCAATATTGATGTCTGTCTTTTTCGAAATTCGAAGAAATGTAGAAGATTAAAAATACAATAGAGAAAAAAATAAATTTATTTGTAGATATGTTTATCTGAAACATTAACAGTAACCTGTGTAAAGCTGTATCAATTCTAAAATACCTTGTCTCGATAAAAAATATTCAAATATATTAAATATTTTTAGGTTGACTATTCAAATCGTTGTATCAAATTAAAAGGAATTTGCTTGTTTCTATATTTTTTCAGAAAGAAATGGGTTCTGTGAAAAGTATTTCGATATCTTTTTATTTATCTCTTTGTCTGTATCTATCTCTCGAAATTATCTGACTGTCTGTCTTTTAAACTTCCGGAGCTTAAAAAATTCCCCTCTTTATCTAGAAAACATAGTAAAGCTCCAATAATTACCATTTTATAGAGCATAAGGGCATATATAAATGTTTTGGGAAGTGAAATCTCATTGATCAGGAAATGTGGAAGTGTGTTTCTCTTAGATATTTGCAAGCCATTTATAAAATTTATATCATTAAAGGTTGCAACTGCAACGCTTAATGATACAATAGTGTGTATCATTAAGCGTCGAATAAGTCGATATTTGCTTGTTTCATTAAGCGTCAGTGTTGCACTGCATTTGTGACGCTTAATGATATAATTCTATCATTAAGCGGCGATTTAGCATTAGCAGTTGAGAATGTCAGCTATTAATGCAATAATTTATGACATTAGGCGTTGCAATAGCAACGCTTAATGCTATATGTATCATTAAGCGGCGTTTTATCATTAGAGGTTCCTACATGGCATCATGATCACCCCCCCCCCCCCCCCCCCCATGATTTCTTCATAGAGTACACTTTTCACTACAAGCTTTATAATTACCGACTTGATACCAGTATGGTACATAAATGCAGGATAAAAATAATTAAGTACAATATAATTTTTTTTAATGTAATACGAGCATTGTACTAAAATGAAGTTTTATATACTATATATATATATATATATATATATATATATATACATGTGTATATATATATATATATATATATATATATATATATATATATATATATATATATATATACACACAATTTACGAAAATGCACTTTATATCTTAAATACTTCTTCGATTGTTAGAAGAGTTGGACATATGAACTTCGAACCAAATAAAAATAATTATACGTGGGGTTTGGATGTAAAATACATGAATTATTACAGGATAGGTCAGTCGAAATATTTTTATAATAGAATATAACTTATGCTCTGGTTCCCATGGAAACAAGAAGTCATATGCCAGGGTAGATATATTTATTTTTGAAAGACTGTTCATATGTATGATGGTCACAAAATTTGAGCAAGGAATAATTTTTTCTACTTTCCAAGTTTATAAAGGGTGAAGCTCAATGTTTACTGATATGACTTCTTAGGCATTGATTAAATATTTTTGGATGTCGCCGGTCCTAAAACACACAAATCGAACGATAATTTGTCGACACGGCCAGGTATGTTATAGGACTGACGACATCCCAAAATATGAATTCAATGCTTATGGTTATATCCTCTAATTTTCCCTCTTCATAATTGTTTATTTTATGAATCTTTAATGTGAATTTAACGCCCTTCAGAACTGATATGCTTAATCAGTCTAACAAAAAAGCCCCTTCAATTTCACTTCGTCTGTACAAACGAAGTGAAATAGAAGGGGTACAAACGAAGTGAAATAGAAGGGGCTGGTTTTAGTCAGACTGTGTGCATGCTTTGTGGACGTAAAAGCCGTCTGTGACGTTGGAAAGTTAAATAACGCATATGAACATTGCGATGGAAATAGATGTTAGCCTTTACTTAACGGTTCTAATATATGAAATATATGGGATAACGAACAGTATTTAAGCCCAAAAGTACAATAAACAATACAAAATTGGATCAGAGCTTACATGGACGTACAAAAAATCAGAGGTGGGATCAGGTGCCATGGAGGAGTGAGCATCCCCTGCCCTTCACACCCGACGTGTGCTCCTTGACATGGAAATAACGGGAAAATTCGTCGACAATTCAATGTCTATAAAGGCCTGATAATTAGTACCAAAAATATCAGTCATGATAAAGTGTTCTTGCTAATACGGTCATTGTATCGACCGTAGAACTTACGAAACGATGACTTTAAACGAGACTGCAAATATTCTTGTTTCTGCAATTTGTCTAACAATCAAGTCCGCCGACTTCCTGTATTATATGTGTTAACTCTCCACATGCTACTTTTAAGGCTTAGACTTATAGAATTCTTATTTCCCATTTGATTCAGAAGTTTCAATAATTGAAGGACGTTTCGACGAGTTTATGATGTTTGGCAACACTGTACACCTCCTCTAAATCAACATTTGTAAGTCACCTAGTTTACTTGCTACATGTATCTGTTTTCGTCCTTCGTCGTGCGTTAACATTTGAACATTTTCAGCTTCTTCTCTGCAACCGCTCAACCAGTTTTGGCATAAAGCATCAATGGGTGATGGGAAACAAAATTTGAGAATTGTGCCCCCCCCCCGGACCAAATCCACTAAAATTTATGCAATATTTAAAAATCTTCTTTACTCCTGGACATCAAGCAGTCAAACTGTTGGCATGATTGTAATCAGCATTGAGTCCCCCAGGGTAAGGGGTTCTAGTGCTAGGATGGGGCTAAATAGTCTAGTATATAGCGTAGTGAAAATGCATTATTTCCTTGAAAATCTTTTTATCTGCCCCTTGACATTAAATACATGTAAACAAACCAAGTACTAAGTACATAGTTATGTTGAATAAGGCTGCCTCTTCCATATTTTGAATTTCATGGCCCCAGGGTCAGGAGTTCTAGTGCTAGGGTGGGGCTACATAGATTATGTAGTCAAAATGCATAAATTCTTGAAAATCTCCTCTGCTCCTGGTTATTAAACAAACTAACCAAGTACATAGAACTTATGATTAGCAGGAATGTCTCTTCGAATTTTGTGAATTTCATGGCCCTTGGGTCGGGGTTCTGGTGTAAGGTTGGGGCTCTATTGATTATATAGTGAAAGTATGTTAATTCTTTGAAAGTCTTTCTCTGCTCCAAGGTATTAAACAAACTAACAAGGTAGATATTCATAATGAGTAAGAATGCCTTTTCCAAAATTGTGAAGTTTATGGCCCCAGGGTCAGGGGTTCTGGTGTTAGGGCGAGGCTCTATTGATTATATAGTGAAAATACATTAATTCTTTAAAAATCTTCTTCTCTGCCACTGGAATGAATGAACAATTGAATGAACTAAACAAGTACATAGTTATGTCGGCCTCTTCCGAAATTGTGGATTTCATGGCCCCAAGTACAGGGGTTCTGGTGTTAGGTTGGGGCTCTGTTGATTATACGGTGAAAATACGTTAATTCTAAAAAAAAAAATCTTCTCCTCTGCTCCTGAGTATTAAACCAGTGAACTATGTACATAGTTATGATGAGAAAGGATGCGTCTTCCAGATTTGTGAATTTCAGGGCCCCAGGGTTAGTGGTTCTGGTGTTATGGCGGGGTTCTATTGATTATATAGTGGAAATGAATTCTTTTCCTTAGCTTCTGGGTATTATGCCAATGTTCTAAGTACATATTAATGATGATTAAAGGTGCCTCTTCCAAAATGGTTCATTAGCTCACCTTAGCTGAAAGCTCAAGTGAGCTTTTCTGATCACATTTTGTCCGGCGTCTGTCTGTCTGTCCGTCTGTCTATCTGTCAACTTTTCACATTTTCGACTTCTTCTCCAGAACAATCGGGCTAATTTGAACCAAACTTGCCACAAAGCATCCTTAAGTGAAACGGATTCAAGTTTGTACAAAGAAGGGCAACCCCCTTATTCAAGGGGAGATAATTCAGAAATGGTGGAAATTTGGTGGCATGTTTTAAAAAATTTCTTCTCAAGAACCACTGCGCCAGGAAAGATGAAACTTATGGGGAAACATCCTAAGGTAGTGTAGATTCAATTTTGATAAAACCATGATCCCCGGGGGTAGGATGGGGCCACAATGGCCGATCAAATTTTTACATAGAAATATATAGGAAAATTCTTTAAAAATCTGCTTCTCAAGAATAGCAAAGCCATGATTAGTCATATTTATATGGAAGCATCCTCAAGTAGTGTAGATTCAAATTTAAAAATTAGCCATGACCCCCGGGGGTAGGGTGGGGCCACAATGGCCAATCAAAGTTTTACATAGAATATATAGAAAAATTCTTTAAAAATCTTCTTTTCAAGAATACCAAAGCCATGATTAGTCATATTTATATTGAAGCATCCTTAGGTAGTGTAGATTCAAATTTGTTCAAATCATGACCCCCGGGGCTAGGTTGGGGCCAAAATGGCCGATCAAAGTTTTACATTGAAAAATATAGGAAAATTCTTTAAAAATCTTCTTCTCAAGAATAGCAAAGCCATGATTGATCATATTTATATGAAAGCATTCTCAGGTAGTGTAGATTCAAGTTTGTTCAAGTCATGGCCCCTGGGGTAGGGCGGGGCCACAATGTAAGTTCAAATGTAAAGGGCAATAAAGCCACAGGTAGTCTTAGAAATATGCAAGCATCCTTAGTTAGTGTAAAGTCAAAATTGCTCAAATCATACCCTCTCGCCTTTAAGGATTTTGTGACCTCTTTTGGGTTTAAACTTTTCAATAAAAAACTGATTTCCGCCTTTTTACATAGCCACAGTGCTCAGGTGAGCGATGTGGCCCATGGGCCTCTTGTTTCAGGGTCCCTGAGTCTGGGGTACTTGAGATGGGATAGGGTGTTACATAATCTGAAAATATAAATCAATGCTTTGAAATCTGCCTTTTTTAATTAATCAACCATTTATGATAAAATAAAATTTATGATAAAATTTCCAGAATTTTGAAATATGTGCCTCCAGGGTCAGTTGTTCCTGGGGAGGGGGAAGGGTGCACAACTGTTTACAAAGTTGAAATGCATTTTCTCTTTGTTACTCTGATCTACCTCTGGGTATTAATAAGTAAGCAAGCTAAGCGATAGTGCTTCTTTCAAAATTTTGAATTTCATTGCCTCTGGTTAAAAACACAAACCAAATTCAATTCTTGAAAAGTTGTTACGTGGTACTCATGTAATCTGTAAGGCCCGTGGGCCTCTTGTTTATTTGTCTTTTATATTTTCCATTTGTATTGCAAAAAAAATCATTTGAATTGTATAATTTTCATTTGCATTCTATATTTTCCATTTGCATTGTATTATTATTTTTTATTGTACAATTTCTTACTTGTCTTCGATAATTTATCATTTGTATTGTATCCAACGATTGATTATTTATTTCGTTACGAAGAATTTTATCGTTGAAGATTTAGCCCGTATCGTGTTGAAATAGAGCAACATGATCCGGGAACATGAAAAGCAAAATTGGCATCTATATGGAGCGCCGGCAGATGGCAAATAAATAATCTGTCCTTAAAAATGTCATCTGAGAAAGTAAATTATTTGATCTTGAGTGGTGGTACCTAAGCCATCCCTTCACCCCTATAAGAATGGAATTTTCGGGTTTGGGCATATTTTCTTCTTTTTCTTTTCGTCTCCTTGTCTATGGTCATCTTGGACATACATATTCTCTCCTGCAAGAGCATGGAAATATTAAATATTCTAATTCGACAAAATTTGCTCCCATCTCCCTAAGAAGTACGTTAGCCTCCAATAAGAAATGTTACAATACAAATAAAGAGTTTTACAATGCAAATAAAAAAAAAAAAGAATACAAATGAAAAATAAACAATTTTTTTTTTTTACAATACTAGGGCCTAATGGAAAATTTAGAATGCAAATGAATGTCATACAATCCAAAATGGAAAGTTATAGAATACAAATGGAGATTACATAATCCAAATGGAAATTACACAAAACAAATGAGAAATTATACAATACATATAGAGAACTATAGAATATGAATAAAAATTATTCAGTACAAATGAAAACAAAATTATACATGGAGGTATTCAGAGATTACAGAGCTCACCTCAACGAATGTTGTCTTTAAGTAATCAAAGTTCCACATTGAACTAAAAATCAAGCAGTGTACATCCCAAGATGCAACATTTTTGCAATTTTGATCGGATAGGGCTTGCAGTAAATTGGGAATAGATCCAAAATTTCAAATTAATCATTCATGTAGAAAATGTATTTCAAATCCAGCATCTTAAGCAAGTTTGAGAGCGCTCATTACATATATGTACTTGATGCACCAACCATGCAAATTTGAGTCAGATAGACCTGATAGTTTTCTAGTATTAGACTTGTATCCAAAACTTTAACCTAGTCCATTATCTGGAAAATGTATGTTAGATCCAGCATCTGAAGCAAGTCAATAAGTGTGCATCCTTAGATGTATCAATCAAGTAAAGTTGGTCAACATAGGGCTAATAGTTACTTTAAATGAGTTTGCTCGAAAGATTTTAACCTGTTCACTCATCTGGGTAGATCCACCATCCGAAGCAAGCCAATTAGTGTGCATCCTTAGGTGTACAATTGTATCATTCATGTACGTTTGGTCAATATAGGGTTTACACATTTGCTTCACTCATCCAAAACATGTAGGTCAGATCCAGCATCTGAAATAGGCTATCTAATGTGCATCCTTAGTCGATCAATCTTGTAAATTTGGTCAACATAGAGCTTAAAGTTACTTGGAAAAATTAACCTGTTCTCTCATCCAGAAAATATACATGTAGGTCAGATCCAGCGTCTGAAGCAAGGCATATAGAGAGCATCCTTAGGATTATCTTCCATGCAAGTTTTGGTCAACATAGGGCTAATAGTTACTCTAGAATGATCATGCTCCAAAATCTTTAACCTGTTCATTCATCCGTAAAATGTAGATCAGATGTAGCATCAAAAGCAAGCCAAATAGTATATATCCTCAAATGCTTCATCCTTGCAAGTTTGGTCATCAAAAGACTCATAGCGACTTGGAAATAAAACATGCACCAAAAACATTAGCCTGTTCACTCATCAGGAAAGTATATGTCAGATCCTCATCCGAAGCAAGCCTTGTAGTATGCTTCGCTTGCCAAGGGTTTCTGATACGCTACTCTCCTCATAAACCATAGGCATACACGGTATCAAAAATGTTTTTTTTTTCAAGTTGTGATTGGAGTCGATCGACAACGTTCGACCGATCAGCATTTTAATTTTCTTGCAAATGACGATATCTGGGATTTATCTTGACTCTTTCAACTCGGGAATGTAAATAAACAATCCATACGATAACATGCCACTCTATGAATATCTTCAAATTATGTGATTAAGAATCTATATTGAAGCTGTAGATTTGTACTTTAAATAAAAAATAATCAAAACTCAATACTCGCTTAATTATTCAATAAAACTTTGATTTAATATTTTCAATACGCTTCTTTATTTCTGTCGATGACACAATCTGTGTGTACCTGGTAGATTCGAGATCACGTGACGAAAACAATCTCGTCTTTTGACTACACCGAATGCCAAGGGTTCATGAGGAGAGTAGCATATCAGAAACCATTGGCTTGCAAAGATGGGTAGCTGCATCATCCATGCAAGTTTGGTCAACATAAGATTATAGTTACTTTGAAATGAGCACCAACAATGTAAACCTGCGCTAAAAATATTAACCTGGCCTTCCTTTGCTGAAATTGTAGCATCTGAAACCTTGACTTGTACAATAAACACACTAGTTAGAAGCATCTTCCATGCATGTCTGATCAACATGGGGCATAGAAGTTCTTAACAAGCAAATTCAAAGAAAGGTGCTTCCAGGCTTTCGGTGTCATTGTGGGTGAGATTCGAATATTTATGGCAGTTGCCGTGGATGGGACCCTGACTAAACTCCATCTAATTACAATAACATAAATTAATCCTACATCATCTTGCAGGATGATCACATGATAATGTAAGGCATGATAATATAAATACAAATAATAATACCTAGGTCACATTTAAGCCGATGGTCGGGCGACCAAATTTTTCTTGCATCGTCGGCTGTAAGAACATGACGCGGATCAGTCACATTTATTACTAAGACCCAGATAATTTTCAAAAATTAAATAAATAAATTCTCAGTTGGCCAACATTCGCCTGTTCATCGTCCGCTAAGCCGCAGTTTGATTTTCACCGTCGGTCGACATTTACGAAAACCCAATTCCTAAAAGTCGACCGACCAAAGACCGACTTATGCCTAGGTCACATTTCCCGGCCGGTAGCCGTAGACCGGTGGTAATCGGTGGTAATCCGTGGTGTTAACGATGCCCCAACATCGGTCCACATCGGCCTAGTAGTCTTTAGAGTATCAGTCACATTATCCAGCGATGGGTATACGATTGGCAACCAATGCTTTCATGATAAAAACGGCATGGTTGCCGGTCGGAATTAAAAAGGCCTAGTGACGCATTGCTAATCATAAAACGATGTTTCAGGATAATCGGCCGATGTATATTACATCGCTCATACATTGGTGAACATCGTTCGTACATCGGTCGACTACGGGCCAGTGTTTGGTGGAACATCGACCGATGATCGGCCGTTATCTGTTGAACACCACTCAACCCCCCGATGATCTCAGATTCAACGGATATTGGACGATGCTCGGCCATACATCGGCCGATCCTTGAAAGATGTTTTAATGATGGGTTGCCGATGAGGAGCGACGTGAGGCATCGTTGGAGACATCGCTGAATTTAAATACGAATTATTTCCTACCGATGACCCCACCGATTCGCAAAATGGCCTCAGTCACCGTCCGGTCACTAGTGGTGCCCGGCCGGTGTAACGTTGAATATTGACCCGAGTTGAAAATTGACCCGGGGGTCATTTTTCAACGTTGAATATTGAACCGGGGTCATTTTTCAACGTTGAATATTGAGACTAAAAGTCGTTGAATTTATACCCGGGGTCATTTTTCAACAGCTTGATAATTTTTTTTCTTACACCTGATGACGTCAACAAGTTGAAAATTGACCCTGTTGAATATTGACCCCACCTCAAAGTTTGAACATTTTTTTTAGCTGGGAAGTTGTTTAACGGGATTTATTAGTATCTCTTTATTAATACATTGTAATTCGTTTTCAATTTTTTCCCTTTTAAAGAATAATAGAAATAAACATACAGTATCACCCCGTGTATATATGTACATTTTGATCAGTGTACGGTTTCAGTTATCTTTGCAGGGGCGTAGCAGCAGCGGGGGGGGGGGGGACAGGGGGGCTCCCCCTTTTTTTCTCAACCTTACCTTTACTATAGCAAATGTTAACTGTAAACCTGGTTGGACCCCCAGTTCAAGTGATGTGTCGATAATGAAGTATTAGAATTGGTACTGAAAGTACTGTAAATCACTTTTTATTCGCGAGAACTTTATTTTCGCGTAATTACGCGAGTCAGTGTGCTCGCGAAAATTTAGTTCTCGCGTATAATAGTATTCCTTAAGAAAATATAAAGCAATAACCACACCTCGCGAAAATTTTGTCTCCCTAATCAAGAGTCAATGACTATCTCGCGAAAATAAGGTGTCGCGAAAATTTAGTGATCTACAGTAGTTGACACTGAAAAAAAGTCCCCCCCCCCCCCCCCCCCCCCCCCCCCCCCCCCCACCTACCCACGAAATATAGGATTTTCGACTTTGGGCAACTTTCAACTCCCCTCCCCCTTTTTTTGCTTGTCAACTTTTCAGGTAAGTTAAAAAAGTTTTCTTCGGCTGCCCCCCCCACTTTCAAAAATGATGCTACGCCACTGCTTCAAGAATGACATCTTTATTTTTGAAAATACTTTCCAAAATCCATGGCATCTATAAAAAACACTACAAAACAACGAATAGGTACGACGGCGTCTGCGTGCCATTTTAACAACAGGGATTGACATTAACGGTTGTCCGATTGCCCGGGACAAGTAAATCATCAGTTCGGACAAGTGAAATCATCAATGTACTTGTCCGATCGGGCAAGTGGATATTTCTGATAGAGACGTTTTTTTTTTTTTTAAATCTTATTAGTTTACATTAGTTTATAAACAAAACAATGAATTGAACAGTTGATTTCCGCCAAAAACGTGACATTGTTTTTGCATTCGGAATCCCTCGGTAACGTTTCTGGATCATACCTTTATTTAGAAATCGGGTTCGTTATTCTGTTTTCTTTCGTTCACTATCTCTGTCTGACAACTTATTATAAACTTACGATACATTCTTACGAAATATATATATAATAGAATAGTTTATTTTATCACTTAAAGAATATAAAGAAGACCAGTTGTTCTCGGTAATGATGTATCTTGATTCAAAACATGATAACTGTTTTCCTTTTAGTTGACCTTAATCGCTTGGGGGGGGGGGGTAAATTTAAAAAAAAATTGAAAGGAAGTATCATTAGTGCATTGCTGTACGTTTGTTTACAGGATAGCAAATTACAGGAAAGTTGTTTGCAGTTAATTTTAAAATAGAAATTAGTTTGTTAACTCTGTAATATTTACAGTATCAAATTAAGATACAGTAACTGATATTTTCTTCTTTAAAATTTTTGGGCAACCAAGTTTTGCGTTCGGACAAGTCAAAATTGTAGTTCACTTGCCTGAAGGACAAGTGAATATAAAAGTTAATGTCAATCCCTGAACAATGTAGAATTTTTTTTTAAAATCGTTTGAACTATATAAGAAAACGTTTGTGCAATTTAATAAATCGTTTGTACAATTTGTTTGTTAAATCATACGATTTATCAAAATAGTTTGTACGTTTTTTTATAAATCGTTTGAACAATTTAAAAAACCGTTTTTACGATTAAAGAAATCGTTTGTACGATTTATCAAAATAGTTTGTACGATTTAATAAATTGTACAAACTATTTAATAAATTGTACAAAGATTTAATAAACAAATTGTACAAAGATTTAATAAACAAATTGTACAAACGATTTATTAAATTTTACAAACGATTTATTAAATCATACAAATGACATATAAAATTGTACAAACGATCTATTAAATTGTACAAACGATTTATTAAATCATACAAACTACTGATTAAATTGTACATACAATTTATCAAATTGTACAAACGATTTATTAAATTGTACAAACAATTTGTTAAATCGTACAAACCTTTTTTTAAAATCGTTAAAACGATTTTTTTAAAATCTACATTGTTAAAATGGCACGAATACGCCGTCGTACGTGCCTATTCGATGTCATTAATATTTAAAACAATCGGTTGCTAGTCGCTAATTTTGTCATTCCTATTCGATAATTTTTAGCTTTTTTTAATCGATGATTAATTGGTTTATATGCAATAAAGTTGTTGTTCGAAAACCTACTACCATCATTTCTATTCGAAAAAAAAATACAATTCGTTAAACTTCTCACCTTATAACATAATTTTATCTCTATGATCTCCTATGCGATGTTTTTTAATTATTTTTCAATAATTGTCATGATTGCATTCTGGGAAATATGACAAATAAAACTAGAATTAGTTGTAAACTCAATTAATTAGGAATGTAAAGTTTAACATTATTATCGAATATAAATCATTTTATCACATAGATTGACAAAACAAAATTTTAAAATATTGGAAATAAGGCAGAAGTTTTCTCTCTTCAAGACTTAGAGACTAGAAATCAGCATAAATTAAGCTGTTGCTATTTAATATTAAATAAATGTGTTTCGTTTTATACATTGATGGAGTAAATATAGAGGATTTAGTTATTCAGAATACAAATTTATTTAATTGATTATGTCTTGTATCAATTTTTGACAAAGATATCCAATATGTCTTAATATAAAGTACATGTTGATCCTAATTCAAGACTTAAAGTCATTGATACATCTCACCAATTACGGAACATTAAAAGATATTAATACAAAATATAGTAAATAAATAATTTTTTTCAGAAATCAAGTCATTCTCTGTATTATCTTAATCATGTGATCAAGTTTGAGCCAATCAGAGAGCTTAGAATTAAAGGTGATATCACCTTTCCGTGCTAAATAGATGCTATCACCTATTCGAAAAGGTGATATTACCTATTTGAGTTTCTTACAACAGTCATTAATGAATGCTCCCTATAATATATATTCTACTACACTGGAACCAAGAAAATTCGGACTACCCCGTTTTCATACATTTTCTACGATTTTTTTGTTGTATACATGATATATAAGTGAAATAAATTAATTTGTACGCAAAAAAAAAACTACAGCTGTTCGACGGGAAAAGGTGATATCACCCAATTGAATAAGTGATATCACCTTTTCGAATTGGTGATATCACAAATTCAAATCAAATAAGTGATATCATCTATTGGAACAGGTGATATCACTTATTCAAATAGGGGATACTACTTTTTGCAGTAAATACCAAAACGGGGCCTCATACCTATGAATAAAATCACAGTAGTGAAAACCCAATCATAAATATGTGTTTTTATGCTGTTGAATTTTGAACCGGTTTCATGATCAAAATTCAACGACCCGGCTCAGTTTTCAACGGATTAGGGTCTAAATTCAACACCTTCGGTATCAATATTCAACGTTGAAAAATGACCCCCGGGTCAATTTTCAACCCGGGTCAAAATTCAACGTTACACCGGCAACCACGCCATTTTCATCAAAAAAAACGCATCGGTTTCTCATCGTATACCCCATCGCTGGATAATGTGACTGATACTTTAACAAACTGTTTGCCGATGGTAGGACGATGATCGAAGGTTGGTCGACAGGCTATTAATGACTGCTTCAATTGAAGGAATCGGCCACCGACGCAGAAAAAATTATAACATGGTCCGACAAACACAAAGTTGGTCGGCCGACGAAAAAGAGGTCAAGATCGGACAGGACAGCGGCCGATGAACAGCCGACTGTCGCCCGAATATTCCTAATTTTGCCTCAAAAACCGTTGACTGTTGGTCGTTTTTGGAAATGTGACGGGGGTTTTAATAATGATAATTATATTGTTTCATATCAATATAGATTGTTTATAATAGTACCGGGTATGCTATAAATAGTTAACTAAAAAAATATTATATTAATTTTACAATCAAAAGAAAAAAATAGAACATGTTTACCCAATATTTTATGAATATACATTCCCATTGCTATCTAAAGCCTTAGTCACATTTCCCGGCCGGTGGTAATCGGTGGTAATCCGTGGTGTGAGCGATGCCCCAACATCGGTCCACCTCGGCCTAGTAGTCCTTAAAGTATCAGTCACATTATCCAGCGATGAGGTATTAGATGGACGACCAATGCATTTTTTGATAAAAATGGCGTGGTTGCCGGCCGGACTTACAAAGGCCCAGCGATGCATTCCTAATCATAAAACGATGTTCCAGGGTAATCGGCCGATTTATATTACATTGTTCAATGCTCATGCATTGGTGAACATCGTCCGTACGTCGGTCGACTATGGGCAAATGTTTGGTCAAACATCGACCGATGATCGGCCGATGTCTGTTGTCCACCACTGAACCCCCCGATGGCCTCTGATTCAACGGACACTTGACGATGCTCGGCCATACATCGGACAATACTTGAAAGATGTGTTAATAATGGGTTGCCGTTGAGGAGCGATGCTTCATTAAGGAATTTGAAGTTAAAAGTTTTCTCTTTGGCTTTTGTTTTTTTCTCAAAACCTTTTGCCTTAAAGCCTGAGATTTTTTTTACGCGTAAAGCATGCAAGAAATCTCTTCTAAATTGTAAAAGGTTTACAAATAATATGCCCTCTGTGTTTATTTTTTTTATAAAATAAAAGGTATGTTGTAAAGTTTTAAAAATTTCTAATATAAATATAATTTATATTTTTCCCTGACATAACATTGCTGTAAACAAGGAAAAGGGCAGTGTGGGGCATCGGTCGAGAGATCACTGATTTTTAACTACAACTTATTTTCTACCGATGGCCCCCAACGATTCGCCAAATGGACTCAGTCACCGTCCGATTACTATAGGTGTCCGGCCGGAAACCACGCCATTTTGATCAAAAACGCATCAGTTTCTCATCGTATACTCCCAATCGCATCATCTCGGGTCTTTCCGTCAGGGGTTGGAAAAACAACCTCGAATGTATTAACATCACCGGATGTTAAAATTTTATACATTTCCTGTTTATTCAAATGTAGGATAGATGGAGTTAGAAGTCCCTTCTTTAGTATATTTTAGGTAATATCATTACATTGAGTAAAGTGAAACTCCATATTCCACAGATAAAATGTCTCCATGCATTTATTTCAAAGATCGTGAAAAAGGGGGGTTGTCATGACGTCTACCATATACTAAGCGCATAGTTACAAAAATTAATTACTTTACAGTAAAATGCTATATATTTTTTTATATGATGTACAATATTACATTCAGTTTCATCAAGATTTTCTATTCTACAAAATATTTTGTATTTTTAATGAAATAAAGGAAATAAAATTGTTCAAAAAGTAATCTGTTTTCTGGTTACGTTCTAAGTAAAAACCAATAACATTATCTTTCCTTTGAATTTTAAACACAGTGGAAGCTATATCCAAAATGTATTTAACATTTCAACATTCAAAAATAAGATGTTGCATGCCTTCTACAACACTTATCTGATGTTTCGCTTTTCCATTTTACCTTATATTTTTTTACAACAAAGTAAATTGTGCAATAATTTTTTGTAATTGAATTCCGCAATAAATTTTTTTTTTGTTATCTATAGCTACTTTATATATTTTGTAAAAAGTAAATAAGAAATGTTTATTACGTCCACATTTCTTGATTAACATTGAATATTTCTTACAAGTAATGGCTGATGTTTTGGCCGAAGTTAAGAGCTATAAGAGTTGTTGCTAACAGCAAGGGATATGTTTATAAAAAATTTTTGTGATATGTACTTATAATTGATTTTGTTCTTTCTCAGCTTGATGTTTATATTTAAACCAGCATCTATAAAATAATTGATATATTTTATTTTTTTAACCCAGGTTTTAAGGATATCTGTTTCCCCTTAAATAAATAGTCTATTATTCCATATCGGTTCTTGTAAAATTTCGTTTATATTCATTTTCTTTATTTCAGGAAGATTTTTACATTGATTGAAATAAATAAACATTTCACTATACTGTAAAAGAAGACAGTCTTTTAAGGAGTTAAAGTCGTTTAAACCTGTGCTGTTGGTTTTAAAAATATATTCAAAATTTATATTATACGTCCCTTATAAATTGTCAAGGTGAGAAAGCATCATAGAGTTGTGATCAGCATTATTTATGTCATTATTTATGGCATATTGTGTGAAATATGAATATGATATCATATCATTAAAAAGTTTTCAACAAAGGTTTTTTTTCTCGAAAAATAGGTCAAACATGAAGGTCAAAGGGTCAGAAATCATTGCACACTCGGAAATATCTTGTCACAGGTAATACAAAATATGAAACCCCTATCTCTTCTCTATCAAAAGCTGTGAGGAAAAAAATCACACTTTTTTTCAAAAGTATGTCAAATGTAAAGATCAAGGTCATGGGGTAAAAAATCATAGAGTATTTAGATAAGTCTTATCACAGCTAGGTAATACATGTTTAAAGTAATGTTTAAATTTTTGAACAGTAGGTCAAACTCCAAGCTGAAGGTCACGGGGTAAAAAATAACCCAATTTTGTTGGAGTGAGCTAAAAATTACACAATACAAATTGAAAATATCGAATATTGCAACATATGGCATGTCACAGCGAAATATTTATGCATCTATATTTATTTTTTTCCCCTTATCTTCTATTTAATTTTTAATCAAATTATACCAAATCAAAATTATATGGAAAGTCATGTGTAATTGTGCAGCATTTTTCCCTTGCAGGTTGCGTGATATAAGTCCTTATTCTTGACACAGAGAAGTATTACATGTATATGGATATACAGGTGAACAGAAAAAATAACAATCGGCTAATTTCAATTCGCTGTTATAAATCTTTTTTATGAGGTCATAATCCTCAGAGAAAATGAACCAGCCAATGAAAACACGAAAGGAAAACTCCATTCAATTAAGCTACGATAACGCGGCGTTTACTAATACATGTATAGCTGATGCAGCCCCAAGTGACAAGGTGGACGTTGTAGAAGAAAACGACGAGACCTTCCAAAAACGAAGTACTTCAGTTGACTACGATGAAGTCGGAAATGACCTCAATTCTGTTATAAAACATGACAATGGATTTGAAAATTCCGATTTGGGGATTTATCAAATATCAAAATATCGTAAAAGTGATAAACTGTTTAGTGTGATAGAAAGAGGCCGAGAGACATCTGGGATTTCAGTCACCAATGACAAAGTGGAAGAAAAAAAATCCGACGTGAACCGAGCATCACTCATGTCTTATATCAAGGATAAACTATTGTCAAATAAGTCAAATGTAGTGGCTCGGGATGAAAATGAGGAATCGGAAGTTAACGAGGAAGGAAGAGAGACATGGGGAAAGAAAATTGACTTTCTTCTTTCTATCATAGGATTTGCCGTTGACTTGGGAAATGTCTGGAGATTTCCGTACATTTGCTACAATAACGGCGGGGGTAAGTATATTCGAAACCAGGTGTGAAATGAATCATTTTATTGGCGTTTTGAAATGAAATGTATATCGCTTGCGCTTAATTTATGGGAAATGTTGATATCTATCTGACGAAGAAAGAGAAGCTGTTATCAAGCCTTTGCATTACGCGCAGCAGTCAACACCATCAATAAAATCGGTACTTAGAAAAACAGTTTCATTCAAGGCATATTTGAATAAATGCCGAAATTCTTGGTTGAAATATTTTTAAAAAGACATCATTGGCAGAGTTTAATAGCCTTTTTTCACTTGCTCTTCTCTTACAATAATGTGGAATAGGGTCAATCTTATTGCTATTCTTAACATGTATTTTTTTTTTCTCCGTGAAAGGGATTATCGTATTACAACCACAATCTATTATTTGTTTTTTAAAGAACAGGTATGATTACAAAGTTAATACGAATTAACACACTTGATAATGATTATGTGTGCTTGCATTTAATTTTTCATTTACCGTTTCTTGGCCCTGAAGGTATATGACCGTCCTAATGACGTCAATTTTGCAACATAAGGACAGATGTCAGTAGCGCATGACTCTGCATTCCTTTTGTTGATCCTTATGTTATTATAGTTAATATTCTTATATTATTGTGAAATACATGCAATGGAAGTGTTAATTTTAAAATAAATTCGGTTTCGTATGGTAATAAAATCCAAAATATTTTCTCTGCGCTTACATCGTATAGACACTCGGTAGGCTAGCTATAAATATATGAATAAGATAGAAAAGACCCGTTAAGACAAAAGTAAACACGTATTGCTTCTCCAATGAAAAAAAAATTATTTAATCATCAAGACTGGTTCAATTCTAATCGCTTCTATGTTTTCCCCATCTTAATATTTAAGAAAGATAATTTCAGAGGAAAACATGTATTCATGTGCAGTTTTTTGTAAGATATTCTCGGAGATTTCTCTGATTTCCTTCCAAAGTAGAAGATAATTAAAATATTTGAATTATTATCTTCATTGATACCAATTATATTACGTGTACCATATTTGTTGTGATACGATAGTAAAATTTCTTTTGGCTACTGTGCAGTTGTCATATATAATTTTATTTGGCCATTTTGTTGAATTGTCTTGTATGAATGTCAACAATTTACATCAAATATTGCACTAAATTGCATACGATATTTTTTAAAATCTTGCTTGTAAAATGGCTGGCCAAAACAGTAACGAAGTAACCCCCCTTCCGTCCCCCTAAAGGAAAAGATAAGAAGTACTTTTTGTGTTATTTTGTAATAAATTGTAAGGGTAGTGTTAATATATACATGTATTTCTGTAGATGTTTTTCACATATCTAAACTGTGATAATGAGACCACTGAGGAGAGAAGAACCCGACAGGTAGAATTCATTGAAAACAATTCCATTGGAATATTTCATGTTTTTCTCGTATCATTATCACCAACAAAAGAGCAACCATTGTTTTTTATAATCGTACACTTAGCATGCTTACTTTGGTTACTTAATACTCAGAAAATGCATTTCCCACTTTATAACCACCAGCTGTGCACCCCACCCACAGGAACCACTAACCCTAGCGCTACATATTTCCAAATTTTGGAAATTTGATTTCATCTTAAATGGTTGATTAATACCAAAGAGCTGATTTCAAAGCATTGATTTATTTTCAAACTATTTACAACCCCATCCCCTCTCAGTACCCCTGACCCAGGGGTCCTGAAACTAACCATTATGAAAGGGTCACTTTTCTATATCAACTATGTATTTAGATCATTGGCATGATATCCGGGAGCAAAGGAAAAGTTTTTCAAAGAATTCATGCATTTTCACTATATAATCATTAGAGCCCCAACCTAACACCAGAACCCCTGACCCATGGGTCATGAAATTCACAAACTGGGAAGAAGCATCCTTCCTCTTCATAACTATGTACATAGTTCATTAGTTTGATACACAGGAGCAGATTTTTAAAGAATTTAAACATTTTCACTATATAAACAATAGAGTCCCATCCTAAGAAAGAACCCCTGACCTTGGGGCCATTAAATTCACAATTTTGGAAGAGGCAGCCTTATTCAACATTACCATGTACTTGGTTAGTTTAGCTAATACCAACGAGCAGAGAAGGAGATTTTAAAAGAATTAATGTATTTTCACTATATATTCAATAGAGCCCCGCCCTAATACCAAAACCCCGACCCAGGGGCCATGAAATTCACAATGTTGGTATTCTTGCTCATCATAACTATGTACTAGTACTTGGTTAGTTTGTTTAATACCCAGGAGCAGATAAGAAGATTTTCAAAGAATATATGCATTTTCACTATATAATCAACAGAGCCCCCAACACCGTAACCCCTGATCCTGAGGCCATGAAATTCACAATTTAGGTAGAGGCAGCCCTTATTCAACATAACTATGTACTAAATACTAACTATGTACTAAGTTATTTGATGCCAAGGAGCAGAGAAGATTTTCAAAGAAATAATGCCTTTTCACTATTAGTATATAATCTATTTAATCCCGCCCTAGGACTAGAACTCCTGGTCCTGGGGCCATGAATTTCACTATTTTGGTAAAGGAATCTATGCTGATTACCATCATACCAGTTTGACTGCTTGTTGTCCAGAAGAAAAGAAGAAGATTTTTAAAAATTGCAATAATTTTAGTGGTTTTGGCCCTACCCACAGGCCCTGGGGGGGGGGGGGGGGTCAGGGACTGTGAAATTCTGAATTATTGTTTCCCTTTACCAATAGGTTGCAGAGAAGAAGCTAAAAATGTTAAAATGTTAACACGTGACGGAAGACGGACGACGGACGACGACGGACGAAAACAGATAAGCAATAAGTCACCTGAGTTTACTCTCTTGCATGAAAATATACATGTAGTCCAGGTCATTACTTGATAACTTTTTGACATAAGGATTTTCAGGCAATAAATTTAGAAACCTTTGATATTAGGACTTCTAACATAGAGAGATGGCATTGAAACAAGATGAAACGCGTCAAAATTTTGACCTTGACCCCTTTCTTCCTTCAAGGTCAAATAAAAGAAACATGATTTTACTTTACTTGACAACCTTTTGACATAGAAACTTAGAATTGGAAGAGGATATATGAAGGAGGGGTGCATGTATGCCATCAAAACGTTTGACCTTGATCCAATTATTATGAGGTCAAAGTCATTATATCAAAATAGAGTACAGGCGATAACTTAAAAACCCTTTCATAATAGGACTTCAAACTTTCTTCTTTCAAGTTCAAACAGAGAAACAGCATGATTTGACCATATCTTCAGAACCCTTTGACGTAAAGACTTCAGATTTGGAACATGCAGAGCCGGTATGAAGGCTGGATGCAAGCATTTTAATTCTTTTCACCTTGATCCAATGAAGGCTGGATGCGAGCCACCAATTTTCTTTTACCTTTATGCAAATTATAAGGTCAAGGTCAATCTTTTACATCAAAATTGAGTCCAGGCTATAGCTTGTCTACCCTTTAGCATAGCAATTTCAAACTTTTCAAGTTTTAATGAAAAAATAAAAAAAAAAATGAGAAAACACGACTAGACCCTTTGACAGCAAGACTTCAAACTTGGAACATTATCACCTTGATCTATTAATAAAGGTAAGGTCAATCCTTTAAGTGAAAATATTGTCCAGGTCATAACTTGAGATTTTTTACACAAGGATTTCAAACAACAAGGTAAGATTAAACAAAATGCGCTGCATCTAAATGGTTAAAATTGACCTCTTTCTTCATTCAAGGCCAAATTAGGAAAAATAAGACCAGACCATATATTGAGACCCATTTTACATGGAGACTTGAAATATTGTAAACAGTTCAAAGGAATTTAAGCTGAGATGCAATGCAATTTAATTTTGACCTGATCGTAATATTACATTCGTTAATGTTGGTAAGGAAGGGGAAGCGTTGTTTTTTTTTGTTTTTTTTTTGTTTTGGTCAAAAATAAAAACAATACCCACTAGTTAACTTTGTATTATCTTTAAAACATCGTGAGATATAGTTTCTGTCTCACTTACTAATATTTTTAAAGGCCTTTATTAATTTTTGATGTTGGACAGACTACTAACCGTAATTGATCTATTTGCTGAATTTAAGTGAGGATGAAGTTATCTGCAGGTCCTAACTTAGATGCCCAACTGATCTCGAAGAAAAGTTTTCTTTTAAAAAATTTTTTACATGATTTTTTTTCAATTTAGTCTTTTAGTGAAGAGACCTTTAATCTTTTTTAAGAGTACATTAGAATATCGTTTGCATGTGTATTTCATTTTTTTTCAGAGATTTCATGAATTGTAGATAAAGTATTCTAAGAGACCGTACATGTTTTAGATAAATAACTCGAAGTATTTTCTATAGAGTGAAGTTTTAAATGCATTACGCCTTCTCATTGAAAATCAGTCTTATGGCGTGCTGAGAATTAATCTTGGATGAAAAAATCCATGCACGGCAAATCACTTGAGGTAGTTATTGTTTAAGCAATATTTTTTCATTTCATTCAAAAATAAAAAGGCACTCAAGTGTTGCAATGTTTTTGTATCTTGAAAAATGGTAAAACTTTAATTAATAGGTGAAAATACTGCATGTATCAACACAGAAGATCAAATCAAATGGTCTTTTAATATGCTGTAATGGGACAAATCTGAAACTGACTTAAAGATTAATATCAACAACACTTTGTAAAATCTTTAAATATGCAAGTAAACTTGTTAAAATGGTGGTTTCACATTCTGTAGATGATTCCGTGTACATGCAAGCCATTGCGCTGAAGTTTGGCAATCCAGTTTTTCATACTTCCATGCAAAGAAAAAAAATGAATGTTAAGTGTTTGCAAGAAGATGGCTTTTGAAAACTAATAATAACTTGATCTCACAGCCTACGGTGATTTGAAATCAACTTCGAATAATTTTTAAAAATCTCTATTCCCTAATTTTAAGTGGAAAATATATAATCATAATTAATAATCTAGGATTGCGGTCAAAATTTAATATGCAACCGTAAAAGATTGTTAGCACAACTTCTCAATACTATATTTTGAAAATTTGTTGTAAAAATGTAAGTTTATTAAGACAATTAGGCTCCGTCAGTTTTGCAAGTTGTATCTCCCTAGAAACTGCTTTTTTGTTCCAGGGAGATATCTACCTTTTGAACAAAGAAGTATGGCCGAAATATACCTGAACATATACTATTCTGTGAAACTTGCGTATAACTGATTATGTTCGTTGGTCCATGTTCATCTTCTAATTTTAATTGAGGAAGACAATCCGTATTTATCGTTCGGAAACGCTTTAACAGGAAATTCCAGATATTATAAGGGCATTTCCAGAACAAGCTCCAGACAGCTCAGTATTACGTTAGGCAACAACTCCATTATTCGTAGGGAAAGCAGTTCCGGAGAATTGACACCATTTTTTAGTATGGTCCCCGAAAAATGCATTTTCAATATCTTTTTTTTTTTATTTCACTAATACTATTAGATTAAACTTTTATGAGCTGCAACTTTGAGGTCAGAAAGTTTTGCTGCAAAATTGTAATTATCTATTTCAATGACAGAAAAAAAAGAACATTTTATAAACTTCTGTTGTTCATATTTGCGTGAAAGAACTATTTATAAGCTTTGATTAAAGCAAAATTGCACTATTGTTGTGAACAATATTGTGTTTTTTTTAATATAACTGGATACTGAATAAATTCATATGTACAGTTTACATGTACATTGCATAAAAATTTATCATAAAATCACGTACTAGTATTAGCAGTAAATAATAAAGTACTCAAAAATGCATCTTATATTGTTTAAAGAATTTGCAAGTATTATAATCAACATTTTTTGAATACTACATAGAAAAATCAACGAATTATCTCTATAAGTATCGTTTTACCCTGTTAAACCACGGCTGTTAAACTAATCTAACAAATGGCTGTCGGCACACTGCCGACGACGTCAAAACGTAATTTATTGCGTTCGTAAATATGATTAAGAACTTTGGCTCTTTTATTTCAAATTACAGTTTTTTGAAGCAGAATTTTCGAAAGTATGTTTGATTTTTAGTTTATAAGCAAAGGACGCACATGCACCATAAACATTTGAAAAGCAGAAAAATGCATGTATTTATTGTTAAGGAAGGTCCATACTTTTACGGATCCGGTTTTAATGTTATACAGCTATTATATAACCCCCATTGTCACTTTTCTATTAAAATGATTTTCTTTCATGGTGATTTAACTTAAAAGCAATTGTTTAAATGTTTATTACAGTACCACTGTACATGTAAGACATTGAATATACTCGTATATCATCAATGGAGAAAATTTACACTTAGCACTCTGCCTGTTGGATTTACATAAGTATTTTATACACACAGACACATACAATGAAATTTTAATTGACTCTATTAATAGACGATATGGACGGTTTGAGGTATCCTGCTAAATGCCTGGTTATCCGTTGTCATGTACATCAAATCAATCACAAATATAAAATATACGTAACCAGGTACGGTATCATTTAAAAACTTTTATCGGGATGTAAATACGGGTTTGCATGTGATCAAACCTAATCTGAATTCAACTCTGGTCAATAATATTTATATAACCAGGATCAACTTACTAGGTGACTTTCGTCCGTCGTGGTGCAATATTCGTTATCATTTGAACATTTTCAGCTTCTTCTCTGAAACCAATGTTGGCAATTAGCATCTACATGTATGGTTGGAGAGGAACAAACATTCTTAATTTCTTGGTCCCTGCCCAACTTTGGCCTGACAGGTAGGGCCAAAACCACTGAAATTGATGCCATCTAAAAAATCTTCTTCTTTACTCCCGGACATCAAGTAGTCGAACTGTTGGCATGATTGTAATAAGCATTGAGTCCTACACCAAAATTGTGAAATTTGTGGTCCCAGGGTTGGGACTCTAATGCCAAGTTGGGGCTATATTGATTATATAGTGTAAATACCTTATTTCTTTGAAAACTTTTTCTCTGCTCCTAGGCATTAAACAAACAGTCTAGTATATTTGTGATGGGGAAGGGCGTCTCTTCCAGAATTGTGAATTTCATGACCTCTTGGTCAAGATTTCAGCTCTATTGAGTATATAGTAAAAATGCATTCATTCTTTGAACCTCTTTTCTGTTCCTGGGTAATAAACAAACTAATTACGTACATACCCCCGGTAGTTATAATGAGCAAGGATGTCTCTTTCAAAAATTGTGCATTTCATGACCCTATGGTCAGTGTTCTTGTGTTAGGGCGGGGCTATAAAAATCATAAAATGAAAATGTATAAATTCTTTTAAAATCTAGAAGTCTCTAGAGTAGATCTGCTCCTTGGAATTAAACAAACCGACTGCATACATGGTTATGATGAGCGATGGTGCCTCTTCCAAAATTATTAACTTCGTGGCCCCTGGTGTTAGGGTTGGACTTTATTAATTATAATGAAAATGCATTAATTCTTTGAAATTTTTCTCCTCTGCTCCTAGGTACTAAGCAGATGAACCACATACATACATCATGTAGTCAAGACGATCAAGGTTCCTTCTTCCAGAATATTCAATTTCAAAACCCCCGGGTCAGGGTTACCGTAGAGGGGTGGTTCTAATGCTTTTATATTGAAAAGAGTTAATGCTTTGAAATCTGCTCCTTGGTAAAATAAAAAATAATTATGATGAACAAGGGTGTTTTTTTTCAAAGAAAAAAAAATCCACGAAAAGTGTCGCCCCAGGGTCAGGGGTTCCTGTGGGGTGGGAGCACTACTGATTATTGCTGTTTATTACTGATTAGTAGATTTTTTTGTTTCCTTACTTTGCCTATGGGTATTAAGTTTCCAAAAGCATGCTATGTAAGTGTATAATTATGTTGCGAAATGATGCCTCTTTCAAAATTGGGAATGTTTTGGCTTCTTGTTTGAAACACGAAAGAAATTCAATCGTTGGAAAGTTGTTACATGATGCTCAGGTGACCTATAAGGCCTATGGGTCTCTTGTTTGCGGTATTTTCTTTTGGCTGTGAATTTAGTCCGATTTCTGTATTAGTTGTTGAAGATAATTAATCTGTTCAATGACTGTAAAGTTCTTCCTTGCCTCTTGAAATATATTAATATGTTTTGGATTATATGTTTTCACAAAAGGACTTAAGAAGAGATCTTTGTCCCTTTTTCTGGTCTTTCTTAGATATGTTGCGGAATTCTCTTGGAATCAGATACTCATAACTGAACGTTAACAGAAATAAAAACATTTTTTTTTTGCAAACATTATCCAGATAATCTTCTGTCATAGGAGAATCCAAGTACCGGTACACTACATAGCTATAACAACTGGTGACTGAAGAGGTATAATAAAACAGAATACAAAAAAAGGAAAATTATTCTTTAGACTGATTGCTTTTTATTGCAGGTGCATTTTTAGTGCCATATTTGTTGATGTTGATTTTCTTGGGACTTCCTCTATTTTACATGGAGTTAGCTTTGGGACAGTTTCAAAGATGTGGTGCTATCAGTGTGTGGAAGAGGATTTGTCCAATGTTTACTGGTAAACTTTTTATTCAAATATTTACTAAATAAATCAGGAACTATGTCTCCAATATTCCTGTTAAAAAACTCTAATACAGCTACATGTAAGGGTCTATACGTGCAATATTTATCTGGAAAAGTCCTTATTTGAAATTGTTGCAATTTTACTGGCAAGGATCTTTTTGTCCATACAGTGTATTATACTGATTAGGGCTTGGATAATTCAACATTTCTAGATCGATATGTACATTGTATAACGATATTTGAGTCACGATACGATATTCATCACAATATGTTTAATTTGTAGCCGTTGACAAACAAAATTCTTTTACTCAAGTTGTGTTATTATTATCTATGTCACATCTCTATTTATATTATAATTTAGCACATTTATTTTATTTATGAAACACAACATGTTACATAAACAAAAATAACCTATTAAGTCAGAATTATCTTGCGTTTTTTCAATATTTAACCAATATTTAACCATATGCATTGACGTTCGTATCGCCCTCACACAGAATTGGCATTATCGATATCTCGATCTATCGTCTCAGCTTTAGTAAGGATCTCGATAAATAATTTTCAAATGCAATTTTCAAAATTAGAAAATGATATCGTACCAATGTTGCTCTATTTTTACACTTTTAATGACATGAAATTGAGAATACTGACTATTGACGCAATCATTGCTTGCAGCTGCGCAAGTCCTGTATAGATGATATGTTTTGAGACAATTCAAGGAAAATATTTTGAAAATGGTATATTCTATCATTCTATCATTGATGTGTGTGCAGTGGTAATATTAAAAATATTATTGTTAATTAATCGATTGAAGTTTTTTTTTTTCACAGAAATATGCATAGACCTTTATATCAATTGCAAGTTGAAATATGTTTTCTTGACCGAACGAAAATAAAACAAGGACACTGCAAAGCGGAGCATCTCCTCCCAAGACAGCATTAGATGCAAATTACGTCGCATCCATTTCTCATAAAACATAACTTACCCACAAACAAACCATACATAAGACATAACTCACCCACAAACAAACCATACATAAGACATAACTCACCCACAAACAAACCATACATAAGACATAACTCACCCACAAACAAACCATACATAAGACATAACTCACCCACAAACAAACCATACATAAAACATAACCCAACCAAAAACAAACCATGCATACATAACTCACCCACAAACAAACCATACATAAGACATAACTCACCCACAAACAAATCATACATAAGACATAACTCACCCACAAACAAACCATACATAAAACATAACCCAACCAAAAACAAACCATGCATACATAACTCACCCACAAACAAACCATACATAAAACATAACCCAACCACAAACAAACCATGCATACATAAATCCCCCACAAACAAACCATACATAAAACATAACCCAACCAAAAACAAACCATGCATACATAACTCACCCACAAACAAACCACTCACCCACAAACAAATCATACATAAAACATAACTCACCCACAAACAAACCATACATAAGACATAACTCACCCACAAACAAACCATACATAAGACATAACTCACCCACAAACAAACCATACATTAGACATAACTCACCCACAAACAAACCATACATAAAACATAACCCAACCAAAAACAAACCATGCATACATAACTCCCCCACAAACAAACCATACATGCATAAGACATAACTCACCCGCAAACAAAACATACATAAGACATAACACCCACAAACAAAACATACATAAGACATAACTCACCCAAAAACAAACCATACACACACGATTGTGTTACTTTATCACCCACAAACAAACCATATACACACGATTGTGTTACTTTATCACCCACAAACAAACCATTCACACATGATTGTGTTACTTTATCCCCTCCAACTCTGTTGCAAGGGGATAACAAGCCAATCATCACAAAGCAGGACACACCCTCACAATATCCGATTACTTATGCAATTTATCGTTACACACGCACTCACTTGCTCACTAAGACGCGCAAACTCGTGGTTTACTGTACCCCCCCCCCCAAACTTTGTTGCAGTGGGATAATAAAAGTACCTCGTTCTAGGATAAGAATTTTATCGTTTGTACTTAAGTTAATTTCATTTTAATGTTACGGTAGAGAAACGAAGCTATTTAACTATTGTAAAGTTCATTTCTTGTTTTGTAAACTAATACGAGCTCAATGTCACTGAAGTACATAACAATGGATCAAGGCAGTTTTTTTATGCTAGACGTGATAAAAACAGAGGTAAGGACTTGACAAAGACACCATCAAAAGATTGCTGAAATATAACTTGCGTTCTAGCACGAGATAATGTGCTTAACAATGTTCTCGGCTTACGAATTTTGCATCAACAATTCAAGTTAACTAGAATTCATAAGCAGAATCAGAAATCGACCTGAATTCGTGACAAACATTTAAAACGGAGAAGCTATGAAAACAATATTAAAAATGAGTCGTTGGATGAAATGTACTACATGTATATAGACACTTAATTGTGGGCTAACGTTTCTCTCCTATACTAGTACTTCTCAGATATACCGCCAAAACCTGCAACCCGACTTTTATCGTAACGAAAAAAATACCGAGACCAGCACTTGATTTAAAGGAATCGAAACTTTCAGCACATTTGGTGATGCTGCTTATATATCTATAAAACAAAATTTTAATTTTTAAAAATATAGTTACATTGACATTGTACATGATCTTGGAGGTTGACTTGCATTTGAGAAACTTCAACTCTCCGCCAAAACTGCCAAACAGGAGCATCAATATTTCACAAACCTATCTTGTTTTTATGCCCCTGTAATCAATGATTCGGGGTATATAGTTTTTGCCCTGTCTTTTCCTATTTCACAAGTGTGTGTGTGTTCCTAGTGACAATACCTTTCTTCGGGTGCCACCACCTCTTGCCCTGGACCCCCCCCCCCCTTTTTTTTTACAGAAAAATGTCAAATTTTAACTTTAGCCATAACTTTTTGAAAGTTTGTGGTAGGGCCTTCATACTTTACATGTGTATTTATGGTGACAATACGTTTCAATGGATAAATATTTTTTCTACCTCTGACCTTGACATTAGAATTTGACCCACTTTTAAAAACTTTAACCTTGGTCATAACTTTTGAATATAGTTAGTACTAGGATTTTCATAGTTTACAGGTGTATTGTTTGTGACTTTTCTCTGGATACCAACAATTTTGACCTTGACCTTGGATTTTACTTGCACTTGAAAAACTTATAGCCTAAGCCATAAGCTGTCATACGGGGGCATCATCGTGAATCACAAACACAACTTTTTTTTACATTGTAGGTGTGGGTTATGGAATTTGCCTGGTAGCCACATTTGTAGCGTTTTATTATAACACTATCATAGCATGGGGCGTGTTTTATATGTTTGCCTCCTTTCGGTCTGAGGTCCCCTGGGAAAATTGCAATAACACATGGAATACAGAAAATTGTATGTCCCTGTCAACGAATTTCAACAGGAGTCTGATAACAAATCATACCATAAGCGCCGCTGGTGAATACTATTTGTAAGTACTCAAGTTTCATACTTTAAATATGTGTCAATGCATTCATTACATATTTTTCTCAATATGCATTACATATAAATATTTTTTATTTATATGTAATGCATATATTTTTCATATTTTGTCACATGATTTTCCCGCTCCGGTATGAGTTGAACAGCAAAGTCTAGTTTTAGGGTACCTGCTTGACTAGGTGACTTGTTGCTATCTGTTTAGGTCCGTATTCGTTCGAAGACCTGTGAACATTTTCAGTTTTTCTCTGAAACAAACCATTTCAACCAATTTTGGCAGATGACATCTATTCATCCCCTCTTCCCTTCTGGGACCGGGGGATGGTGACTTAAACTCTTCAAATTAATGCACTTTTAAAATTTAAAATCATCTTCTTTACTCCAGAAAATAAAGATTGATTATTGCCGTTTCATGTGCTTTGAACTGATTGATAAACGAGTGCTAATTTAGCATTTTGAAAAGTATGACAATCTTGTGATAAAGACTTTTCCGATAAAGGTTCTACCTTAAACAGTATTTATAAAGTTTTTATTTCAAATAAAACACTTTTAGCAATGAAGTATTGATGGTACAGCATTCGTACGGAATAGAAGACATAGGAAGTCTACGGTGGCAACTGGTGCTATCGCTGGCCGCTGTGTTTTTAATCGTGTACTTCAGTCTTTGGAAAGGAATAAAGTCATCAGGAAAGGTAATTTAAAGAGGTACAATCTCCCTTGTAATAACAACAGAAATTCCTTTTTTTCTGTACTGTTTGTAGATATTATATTTATCACTTAAACTATACATAAAATAAAAGAGCTCTTTAGAAAGTAAAATATTTCTTTTAATTCTGACTAATTTTCAGGCAGTTTGGGTGACAGCTACAGTGCCTTATGTTGTACTTGTAATTCTTCTGGTTCGAGGCTGTATGTTGCCCGGTTCAGCAGACGGCATTAAGTATTATATCACGCCTGTCTGGAGCAAACTTCTGGACGAACAGGTGGATAAGAATTCTTCTACATCATCCTTTACATCCTTTATATTTTGATATCAAATATTTACAGTTCAACATTGAGTTTGAAAACATTAGGAACTATCAGAGAACAAATGATTATAATATCAAATATGTTACGAACAATTTGTATCATAAGTTGAAATGAAAAATATGGAGATAACGAACAGTATTCCAGATCAAAAGTCCATAAAACAATACAAAATAGGAGCAGAGCAAACACAGACCTTCAAAACATCAGAGGTGGGATCAGGAAGAGTGAGCATCCCCTGCTGAACGGTCACACCCACCGTGAGCTCCTTGTCATGATCGGGTAGTAACGGAAAAATCGGTCGTCAATTCAGTTTATAAATAATGGACTAACAATTAGTATGAAAAACGTCAGTCAGTATTTGACTCAATGATAAATTGTATTTGCTGACAAGGTCGACCATAGAATTGACGAAATGATGACTTTAAACAAGCCTGCTAAAACTCTTGTTTCATCAACTTGTTTGTCAATAATCTACCTCGTTGAAGAAATTGTTCATATGTAGAGCATGTTCTTGCGTATCTAATCAACTGAGACATGTATGATGAAGGTATACATGTATTGCTGCATAATTAAGGGAAGTTGAAGATAGATAAGTTGAAGTCATCCCGTTTATCGCCTGCATCGCTAAACTTACCAGTATGTTCGTCTTTGTACAATGTTTGGCTGAAGAGAGCGACTGGAAAACACGCAGATTTATTTTACCATTTTTTTTACGTTTAACGGACTATGTTGATGACAGTGAATAAAAAGTTCGTCTTATTAGAAGTAAGTTGAATGTAAAAACAATTTATTTTGCCTTTAATCGCTCATGTTTTAAAGAACTATATTTGCAAAATAAGGAGATCTTTGGAATTGCAGCCCTCTCCAGAAAATGTCAGATAGAATATCGTAGAGGGCTGCATCATGGCAGCTAATGAGGAGCAGGTGGATGTGACCGGTAGGCAGGTGATGCTTAACCCTCAAAAGTAATTGGCACCTGATTCCACTTAAGGGGTCCGCATTTGCTCTGCTCATGATTCGAAGTGTTTGAATGGACTTTTGAGCATGAATATTGTTCGTTTTCACCATGTTACATTATACATTTATTGACTGAGTTCGAGGGCAACATGCGTTTTGTCGGACCCAAGAACCAAACTGTCTGCCTGAGGCCGTTAGGCCGAAGGCAGACAGTTTGGTTCGAGGGTCCGACAAAACGCATGTTGCCCGAGAACTCTGTCAATAAATGTTTTGTTATACCTTTCATTTCATTTTTTTTTACATACATGTATTTTGTACGATATTCAGTGATGTAACATCAGGTCTGTCACTGTTTAATACCAACGAATGAAAATGAGATTAAGCTCCGCCCATTCTGTGACGTAAGCGGTCCATCTCTCCGAGCGGTCCAACATCTCACTCAGCGGTCCAACATCGATTTTTTTATGCCCGCTCAGCAAAACATTAAAAATGTTAGACTTTTTTTCGTATAGATTTGTACAGGAACAAATTTTTAAAGGTATAACAATGTTAGATACATCATATCCGTATCAGATCTAGAGACAGTCCGAATGATTTTTTAAAACAAAAGGCTTTGTAGAATATGCGATCATTCTTCAAACTTGGTTTTTTTAAGCTCTACTAGCTAGAACGTAATCTTCGGGATACATGTAACCAAGGTCCTGTCAAATTCTGTTAGTTCATTAAGCTTTTTGCGTTTGTAAGGAATATTTACTGCTGCTACTTCCAGCAAGCAGTTTATTTCAAGGCGAGGAAAAAATAGTTCTTGACTACATGCATAAAACTCAATACTAGCATTCAAATAAGAAAATTAAAGGTACAGTAATCCTAAAATACAGAATCCTATGTTACAGGGTTAAGGTTAGATTATTAAAATTGTTACTTACTTAGACCGACCACACTAGCCTAGTGAAAGGGTGGTGTTCGCTTCGGGATGGCGGGATTCGATTTTAGCTCGCCGAGCTGCGTCTTCCATTTTCAGTCAGGTAGTGACTGTTTCTTCGGAAGAATTCCGGTATTGGTAGGGAAAGTAACGGATCTTTCGGATGAGACTGTTAAACCGAGTGCCTGTGTTACTAAAGGCGTTGGCATGATAAAGGATGCAGATTCCTTACTGCTCAATGACCACGTGTCGAATATATAGATCTAAATTTGAAGTTGTTTACTGGTACATGTCATTGTGTATGCTGGAGTCTCTACATACAAAGGTTTACAATACGAACCCACACACACTCAAAAGAACGATTCTATATACTCTCCAACTTCGTTGACATCGGTATTTAATTTCATGGATTTATCCACCCACTAAAGAAGTTTTTTTTCTTCAATAATTTGTTTCTGCAAATTCTGTTAAAGGTGTGGATCGATGCCGCTTCCCAGATCTTTTTCTCTCTAGGACCGGGGTTTGGTACTCTTCTAGCCTTGTCTAGCTACAATAACTTCCACAACAACTGTTATTTGTAAGTTTAAAACTAAATAATTTTTGAAACCTTTAATCGTACTATCTCGTTGATATTTTGAAAGGTTTTGTTTATATTTACTCTATTGCACCAATACTCTCTTTTATAAAGAAGTTTTGAAAAATACAACCTCTACAAGTAATTTGTTCCATACTGGTTGTTTAAGTTCAAAATACATTTCTTTCTGTCAACAGTGACGCCATAACAGTGAGTATAATTAATTGTATGACGAGTTTTCTGGCTGGGTTCGTCGTTTTTGCTGTTCTGGGTTATATGGCACAAGCTCAGGGAGTCTCTATTGAGAATCTTCCCACTAATGGTGAGTAGAATGTACTATACAGTTGTTGCATTTATACCTGGTATCCCTTGTAACAAAGTTTCTAAGGACAGTGGCATTCTTGAATGTGGAACTGAACGTCCCTTCCACGGGTAACACGCCTATTCATTTTTGAAGGGCACTTTGAGTCCTTTCAATGCATTAGACACAATGTAAATATTAAACTTGAACTTAATTGCAACATAGGTGTAATAATCATAAATTTAAGGGTCAAAAAGGTCATTGTGTTAACATGTATGTTAACAAAATGTTTTATATAACTTGTATAAAAGGTTATGGTTGAAAGTAGCCGCAGATCTGTAGCGTTATGGTTTTATATATATATATTTGTCTTTGACCATAACGCTACATAAAAAGGTGCAATTTACGGCGCAATATTTTTGCGCACTTTTGGGGAGAATTTCTCCACTTTTTAGCATTGGTCAATCAACTACCTTTCACTACCTAATTCTAGACGTATTCTGTAGCCAATATGTATATTTTATCCACCTCCCAACCATTTATAGTTGTCTCTACAGGCATAAAACTCGCTTAAAGGGAATTTTCAGCAATCTAACTAATAATTTAAATCAAGCGAGTTTATCACCTGTAGAGACGAATATAAAGGGTTGGAAGATGGATAAAATATACAGATTAGTTTAAAAATATTGTGCCTAGAATTAGAGTGAATGGTAGTTAATTGGCCGATGCTTGAAAGTGGAGAAATTCTCCCCAAAAGTGCGCAAAAATATTGCGCCGTAAATTGCATCTTTTTTGCATTACGGGATCTGTAGGGTTATGGTCTAAGACAAATATATAAAACCATAACGCTACAGATCTGCAGCTAGGTTCAAAGTATAGTACCATTTGACTTTTCACCATCAAACATATCAAGTTTGCTATGGAGGTGTTAATGGCAAAAGAAATAGGGTTATGAGGGTCTAAGGACAAGTTACTAAAGTGCGTTTGTTGATTACATTTTAAATACTGAGTAGTTTCACCGACTTTTAAAATATCGTACTTTTTATAAACCTGTTTGATGCTAAAAAAGATTTTTTTAAAGACCAAAAGATCACGAATCAAAGATTCCGATATCTTCCTGTGTTCTTATTATTTATTTTTGACAGGCTTTTGGTGTTTGCTAAAAATACATATCAATATTATCTTTGATACATGGAAAGCTGGTTTATGTGAAAAATTGACGTTTTTACAGTTTTTTTCTGCAGACATACGAGTCGCGATATTTCAGATTTGTTGCATTGTAAAGGTATGTTGACTGCTTCATTGTAAAAGTACGTCGACTGTTTCAAGTACTATATAGGAAAAAACACAGACGGCAAACCATCAAAACATCACATATTTAAACAATCATAAAGAAGTCTTTGTACTTTAGGTATCAATTTATATTTTCACTTTTGAATTTACTAATTATCGGCTCTTAAATCAATAAGTATTCGAACTTGTCAGAATCCACAATTGGCCAAACGACTGGATGATTATGGGATGCTTGGCTTTGGTCATTATTTCTTTTTAAAATAGCTAAACAATATGTGTGGTTTTTCAGTAATACAAATAAATAACTTTCTGTCCACCTTTATTATCAGGTCCAGGTCTTGTGTTTGTGGTTTACCCAGAGGTCATTGCGACTCTGACTGGATCAGTGTTTTGGTCCATTATCTTCTTTATTATGCTTATCACTCTGGGTTTAGACAGTACTGTAAGTATTAAAACATTCTTTTTGTTGATACTTTGTTATCTGGAATTTAAACTTAAATAATCCAGCATTCTTAAATATCACCTGATCTACAAGACGTATTTTTCAGTATGGAGGACTGGAGGCCATTATTACAGGAGTTTGTGACGAATATCCTAAAATTAAACGTCATAGAGAATTGTTTGTCCTTGGTTTGATATTATTGTGCTTTCTAGGAGCGCTGCCAACTGTTACAAATGTAAGTACAACAGACTTAAAACTCTCAAGATTTGGATTAACTTTATTGCAGGTTATTTAAGGATTGAAATTAATATCGTTCACATGTACCACAGCTATTTTATTTCTTTCAGGGTGGTCAGTATGTCATTAATTTGTTGGACAACCATGCTGCTCCAATATCTTTACTCTTTATTTGTTTCATAGAAGCCATAGCTGTCAACTGGTTTTATGGTAGGCAAAATTATAAGGCATTCTCATTCTCAATTCATCAATAAATAAAGAAGTGAGACTCCTCATCAAAAGCTTAATTTACGAGAAACACATTTTTAAAATAGGTTGTCAGAAATTTTCTAATGACATTGAAAGTATGCTTGGTCACCAGCCAGGGATCTTTTGGAAAATGTGCTGGATCGGCATCTGTCCTGTTTGTCTTTTGGTGAGTATTTCAATTTTTAGTGAAATATAATCTCAGTGCATTCCGGAATTGATGTTTGATTATGGAAGGTCTTTAATTCCATTTTCTGTTAGAATATGGTTGTCTAGTTCATTCGATTATTTCAATATGATAGTACAATCTCAGTAGATCTGATCAAGTACCAAATAAGTATTTTCCAGAGAACTTTTTAACATTCTTTGTTTATTACTTATATTTACATTTGAGACAAATATTCCGAATACAACCGCATCTATTACACGAATAGCGGCGCCTGTGGTATTGCTATTGTATGTTATGACATGCAATGACTCAGAAACGTTTGGTCTTGAAAGAACAATGATTGTTGCAAAGAATACTCTTACTATTTTATGAGTTCTCTTTCTTTTTGAAGTAAAAAGCGCTGGTACATGTATCATCTGTTTCGGTTTACATACATCATGTACATGTACCCTCTATTATCTATTTATCTGCCAGCAGAAGTCAGTCTTTGTTAGTGTCGCCCTCCTGGCACAGTGGTTAGAGCGTCTGTTCTAGAGTCGCGAAGTAAGGATCCTAACGTCGCGGGCTCAAATCCCATCGTGGGACGTGGAATCCGGTCCTTTGGATGAGACCGTATAAACCGGGGTTCCTGTCTTAGTAGGTTCTGGTACGATACAGATCCCTTACTGCTCAATGGCCCTTAGTGCCGAGTATAGAAAGTTTTAATTTGATTTATTTTCTCTCCGAGTTATTTTCCTTGCTGCTATTTGTGGTCACTGGTCAACCTGGTAATTTTTCCTCTTTTTCTTACCAACCTGGTAATTTTTCCTCTTTGTCTCTCCAAATTTATGAGAGTGTAGAAGAAATGTTTTTTTTATGGAATTAAAATTATGAAGTAATATAGGCTTTACCAAAGTATATTTTTCGGAAAAACGATATGCTTCCTACCCCACAATTGCCAGTATATAAAGTTAAAGTATGTTGTATAGTGAGAGAATACGAGCATGTTGACCTCTAATATGACAACCAAAGGGAAATAACTTTCGTTAATTTTGGATAACTAAAAACTATCTATAGGACAGAATTTGCAACTTTCCACCGGCAAGTGGTGGCGTCTCCATATGAGTGTCTCTTCCAAAATTGTGAATGTTAAGGCCCATGGGTCGAGGATTCTGGAGTTGGGGTGGAGCTCATTCATCCCGATAACTCTTCTGGGTGTTTCTTTTCGCATTACATTAGATTCTAAGCTATCATTCGTTCTTTTCTGTCATTTTTGCTCATTTGCCGTCTTCCTGGATGATTGGTTGAAAAGAAACATGTACATGACGAGGGGTATCTAGATTTTAAGCAGGAAACATGCCAAACCGCCGTGCAATTAAATTATTGTTGAGATGATTTCCGGAAAGAATTCGCCATCGGCGCGCGCGTTAGTATACACTGTACTAGAACATGTGCATTTATGGGATACTAAGTAATTGTATCATTTCATCAAAGCACATGTAAAATAGTTGGAAACGTGAAAAGTTGGTAATAATATTTGTAAGAGTTATGCCTCTTCGGCTAGGCTACAATAAGATGATCTACTTATTTCCATAATAAAATCAAAGTCACATTTCCAAAAACGATCGAGGGTGGACACTTTTTAGGCGAAAATAGGATTTTTCGGGCGACAGGCGGCAGTTAATCGGTTGTTGTTTTGCTTGATTATTACCTTTTTTGTCGGCCGATATATTTTATGGCAGTCTAACCAAATTATACTTACTGTCTGCGTCGGAGGCATATTCCTTCAATTGACTTAGTCGTTGAATAGTTCTTCCACCAGCCTTCGATCATCGTCCGTCCATCGGCAGACAGTTTATAAAGTCGGTCGTCCGTCGGTCGATTTTTAGGAATTCTAGCGGCCGAGCAAACGATGATAATGCCTAGGTCACATTTAAGCCGATGGTCCGGCGACCAAATTTTTATGGTATCGTCGGCTGAAAGAACTTGATCGGCCGACACGAGTATCGGGCGACACGTACATGTAGCAGTCACATTTTAAAATTCCTAGGAACACCGATGACTTGAATAATGGCATTAAAAAAACTTTTTTCTTCAGAAATCAGCAATATTTTTCATACATCTACATTCAAATAGGTAACATAATGTTTGCAAGGTAAATTGGGAGAATTGTGTAAGATTGTGACACAATGTTAAAAATGTGTGCAAAATGTTGTAAATAGTTACATAGAAAAAACGAAAAAACGGCGCATATCTGAGCAGCAAAGAAAACTTCTATATATTTTAAGAATTTATTATTTCATTTCTATTAAAAAAAATATCAATCCATGCATCAAAATATTGTTTGTGTCATGTATCCTTATGCCTTAGTCACATTTCCCGGCATGTGGCCGTAGACCGGTGGTAACTCGTGGTGTGAGCGATGCCCCAACATCGGTCCACATCAGCCTAGCTCATACATTGGTGAACATCGTTCGTACGCCGGTCGACTATGAGCCAATGTTTGGACGAACATCGACCTATGATCATCTGATGTCTGTTGCCCACCACTACTACCCCCCCCCCCCCCCCCCCCCGATGACCTCAGATTCAACGAACACTGGACGATACTCGGCCATACTTCGTCCGATCCTTGAAAGATGTGTTTACTATAGGTGTCCGGTCGGCAACCACACCATTTTTATAAAAAAACTCATCGGTTTCTCATCGTATACCCCAACGCTGGATAATGTGACTGATACTTTAATAGGTTAACTATTTAGAAGTCGGCCAATTGTCGCCCGATCATCGAGCTTTGAGGTGCAGTTTGATTTTAATCGTTGGTCGAAATTTTGGAAACCCTTACTGTCGAACGACGGACGAGCGACGCTATAAACTGACCGCCGATGGTCGGACGATGACCGAAGGTTGGTCGACAGATTGCTTCAACTGAAGAAATCGGCCACCGACGCAGAAAATAAATTAAAACTTGGACCGATGGACACAAAATTGGTCGGCCGACGAAAAAAGAGATCAAAATCGGGGAAGACAACGGAATATGAACTGCCGAATGTCAACCGAAGAATTCCTTTATTGCTTCAAAACGTTAGTCGTTTTGGGGATGTGAGTGGGGTTTTAGGCGACGGCCAAGTGTACAACTTATTAATACCCTGGATATTTGCTTTAAAAAATAATGTGACTACTCTGTTTTCCCTGATACATGTACTAGCGTAGGTTGATTATGCCTTAGTCACATTTCTCGGCCGGTGGCCGTAGACCGGTAGTAATCCGTGGTGTGAGCGATGCCCCAACATCGGTCCACATCGGCCTAGTAGTCCTTAAAGTATCAGTCACTTTATCCAGCCATGGGGTATACGATGGGCAACCAATGCGGTTTTTTTTTATAAAAATGGCGTGGTTGCCCGACGGACTTACAAAGGCCCAGCGATGCAAAACAATGTTCCAGGGTAATCGGCCAATGTATATTACATCGCTCATACATTGGTGAACATTGTTCATACGTCGGTCGACTATGGACCAATGTTTGGTCGAACATCGACCGACGGTCGGCTGATGTCTGCTGCCCACCACTCAACCCCCCGATGACCTCAGATTCAACGAACACTTGAAGATGCTTGACCTCACATCGGCCAATCCTTGAAAGATGTGTTAATGATAGGTTGCCGATGAGGAGCGATGTGGGGCATCGGTGGAGACATCGCTGATTTTTAACTACAACTTAAGTATCAGTCACATTATCCAGCGATGGGGTATACGATGAGAAACCGATGAGTTTTTTGATAAAAATGACGTGGTTGCCGGCCGGTGATCGTAATCGGACGGTGACTGAGGCCATTTGGCGAATCGGTGGGGGTCATCGGTAGAAAATAATAAGTTGTAGTTAAAAATCAACAATGCCTCAACCAATGCCCCACATCGCTCCTCATCGGCAACCCTTCATGAACACATCTTTCAAGGATTGGTCGGTGTATGGCCGAGCATCATCAAGTTTCCGTTGAATCTGAAGTCATCGGGGGGCGGGGGGGTTGAGTGTTTGGCAATAGACATCAGGTGATAATCGGTCGATGTTCAAGCAAACATTGACCCATAGTCGACCGACGTACATGTACGAACGATGTTCGCAATGTATGAACGGTGTAATATACAACGGTAGATTACCCTGGAACATTGATTTATGATTAGGAATGCATCGATAGGCCTTTGTAAGTTCGGCCGGCAAACACGCCATTTTTATCAAAAAACGCACTGGTTGCCCATCGTATACCCCATCGCTGGATAATGTTACTGATACTTTAAGGACTACTAGGCCGATGTGGACCGATGTTGGGGCATCGCTCACACAAAGGATTACCACCGAGTACCACCGCTCTACAGCCACATGCCGGGAAATGTGACTAAGGCATTATTTTCTACCGATGACCACCACCGATTCGCCAAATGGCCTTAGTCACCGTCCGATGACTATAGGTGTCCGGCCGGCATACTCGCCATTTTTATTAAAAAACGCATCGGTTTTTCATCGTATACCCCAACGCTGGATAATGTGACTGATACTTTACATGATGTATGGTTTTTCAGCCGATGATACAAAAGAAAATTAGTCGCCCAACCATCGGGTTAATGCGATTAGTCTGATTATCCCTCAGGTCTGAATCTGTGCAGATCTGATTGCTTAATCTTTATAGAAACCAACCTGTTTGACTTTTTCCCATAAACTTTGTATTGTGTGATCGATTTTGTAAATGCAGATATTAATTGACCGATTTAATAAAAAAAAATTCACTGATTTTAACGAAGAGGTGTTTTTCTTGGAAGACTCTCAGTTTTGTGAAATATTCGAGAAAAATTGAATAAGTTAAAACGAACTTTTGGTCAATAAGATTTTCTTTTCTAATTTTTTTATCGTTCAGATACTGTTTGTTTTGTCCTGTTGGAAATACGAGGGCATGCAATTAATGGGTTATGTGTACCCACCTTGGGCTGAAGCATTAGGTTGGTGCATCACCGCTTCTTCCATCAGCTGCATCCCTATTTATGGAGTTTACAAATTCGTTACTAAACGTGGTACGCTAAAACAGGTAAGTTTTCTCCAACTTTTTGATTTTTTGTTGTTGATATAATTCTGCTTTCACTTGAAATCAAATGGCATTAACCTCTCACCTCATTTGATACTCAAGAGCATGCGCTTAGTACGATAATTTTTTTAAACGAGGCAAGCTATCGACACACAAGCTTCTGAATCAATTACATGTACATTTAAAGTTAGCATTTCTTAAAAAAGAAAATTAAGATTACTGTGCAACAATACATGTATATTCAAGAAGGAGTGTAAATCAGATGTGGATACTTAAAAAATCCAAGGATCTTATGGACAATTTGAAATTACAAGATTTTACCAAAATCAACAACTTAAAATTTATACGACTTTTCAACTTTATACGACTATTCTTCACGATAAATTAAATCAAGTTGTTTTTAAAAATATAATTGACACTTCTATTTCAACAAAAATGGAACACGTAAATATAATCACCTTGTCATTTGTCATTTGCAAAAATAACTTGGTTAAAATATATTGTGATTATCCTCACAAGTACTCTGAAGTTGATATTAAAAACTAAAAAAAAATCTGATTGACAATATCTATGTGATTTTTGGAGACCAGGTTTTCCAACAATCTATTGAAATAGCCATGGTAACCAATTGTCTCCTGTTGTTGACAGACCTATTTTTGTATTCGTAAGAAGCAGAATCTGGCCTAAATCTTATTCGTGAAATGAAGGAAATTACTGTGGCCTTCAACTTGACATTGAGATATATTGACGACGTATTGTCAATTCACGATGGTCATTTTCATTCTTATGTCGATTGAAATGGCTTGAAAAAAAGATACCACAAAGTCGGACACTTCTGTTTCATATTTAAATATTTTATTTGAAAAAGACATTAATGGTAATCTAACAACAAAGCTGCATGATAAATTTGATGACTTTAACTTTTCAATCGTCAACTTCCCGTACTTATGCAGCAATATACCTTCATTACCTGTATACAGGATTTATATCTCTCAGTTGATTTGATCCGCAAGAGCATGCTCTACGTATGAACAATTTTTAAAACGAGGTAAGTATTGACAAACAAGTTGCTGGAGCAAGAAAATCAGCAGTCTCGACGTCGATAATATGACCTTGTCAGCAAATACAATTATCATTAAGTCAAATGCTGACTGACAATTTTCATACTTATTGTTAGATCATTATACACACTCCAAATGTCAACAGATTTTCCCGTTATTTCCCGATCATGAAAGGAGCTCACGGTGGGTGCTACCGGTCAACAGCGGATGTTCACTGCTCCATGGCACCTGATCCCATCTCTGATGTTTGGGAGGTCTGTGTTTGCTCTGCTCCTATTTTGTATTGTTTAATGGACTTTTGAGCTCAATACTGTTCGTATCTTTATCTCCATATTTTTCATGCAATTATGCGATTCATTTTCATGTTTTTCACCATTATATACATACATGTATATTTCACAGACAAAGCCTGAACAAACATTGAACTATGGGTGGTATGAACAGAATCTACTTTTCTGCTCCTACTTTCACATTCTTTGATTTTAGCAAAAGATTTCGGAAAGGGGAAATAATAAACAAAAATAGGCCTAAGTGTAAATTTAGAGATTTTACAAACTTTACAATCAATATTTTTTAATATCTAAAAATAAATAATACAACTCTAATTTTTTTTCTATTTTGTTTCTCATAATTGTTTAGGATAGAATTCAGAACATCAAAATATTCCACCAGGTCCTGCTTTGTTTTTTGTGCACATTGTCATCCCCCTATTTAAAACAATTTTTTTTACATTATTTGGTACATGACAGTATTTTTCGGCAAGTCCCAGACCCCTAGACTTCCTTTCAGAGAGAAAAAAACAAAGTACAAATTATTTCAAAGAAAAATAAATTATAACTACCAATATTAATTTAATTTGGTTTAAAAAAATTAATTTAAAGGTATTTTCCACCTATATGCGAAAAAAGGTAACCTGTTGCCATGGAAACGAGACCGATGGATCAATGCCAATATGTTTTTATAAAATGTGCTTATAATGTAATTATTTCACCAAGTTTCAACAAAATCGATGAAAGTCAATTTTCATCCAATTTTGATGCGTACAAAGATTGAAACCGAGGCCCCGTGTCACAACAGACGTTGAGACGATAAAAATCCCTCACTGCTAAATGGCCAAATGAGCCAAGCCAAAGTATAAATTTCAAGCCAGTCACTGGTATATATGATTGATTGATTGATTGTATACTGTTTAACGTCCCTCTCCAGAATATTTCACTGATATGGAGACGTCACCATTGCCGGTGAAGGGCTGCAAATTTAGGCCTATGCTCGGCACTTACGGCCTTTGAGCAGGGAGGGATCTTTATCGTGCCACACCTGCTGTGACACGGGGCCTCGGTTTATACGATCTCATCCGAAGGACCGCCCCATTTAGTCGCCTTTTACGACAAGCAAGGGGGTACTGAGGACCTATTCTAACCCGGATCCCCACGGGCGTATACATGATGAAGTCTATCAACTGATCCCACCTAAACTGAGGATTAACGGATGTCATTGTGACGTAAAAAAATAACATACCCGTCCAATATCACACTGTCCGGTTGGCCAACCTCTCACTGATTATTCCAAGACCAATGTGGCCACCTGTTACTGTTAGAGGAATTTTAATTTATTGAATAACTGAAATATCTTTTTCCCTTTTTTGTAGAAAATTCTTCGACTCGTTAGGCCATCTGCGATAGCTGATCACCTAGTCGTGGTTGGAAGAACTTGTAACAAAGATACATACACTGTTGCAGTAGACGTAAACAATCTGTCCAACTCAGCCACAGCAGAGAGCGCAATTTCTCTGAAAAGTTCATATAAAGTGAATGGTGACGTTCATAATTTGTAAATAATATAAAATGAAGACAGGAAAAAAAAAATTAGAATATGAATATATTTATAGTGTATAAATAAACACGTTTCCTATCATTGCAAAACACCATAAATCACTTTCAACGTCATGAACGAAGTTGCATTGTATTTACAGTAAATTGTAACGCCGGATAAAATTATATGATAAGAAATTATTCCTTTTTTCATAACTTGTATTGCATTTCGAAACAAAATCAACATTATCATTCTATAAACATAAAAAAATGCACAAAGGTGTTACATTAAACATCTGGTATGCAGATTACTGAATAGAAGTCATTATACACGTTTTAGAAATTCTATTATTTTGCAATTGAAAGAATGGAAGCGTACAAGACGTAACAATCCTCCGCTCTGACAAAAAGTTTTTTTAAAATCTTTTCTAAAAGTTCCAAAAACAGTAATATTTTTCCAAATGTTATTGTCAATACATATTGCTTTTACACATTTGCTTCCTTTATTTAATTTAATAAATTATTGATAAAAAATTTCAATTATGTTTTTAAGATATGTGCTAACTACTACTCATTGAAGTCTCCGTTCTTCAATGGGTGTCCGTGTGATTTAAACAAAAAGTGTGCCGTCTTTAGCAACAAACTTAAACAGATAACTGACTATACCTATCAGGCCGTATTATTCTTCAGCATTTTTTGGCTTTATATTTTTTTCATTAGCTTTTTACTCACATTAGCCCTTCCATGTGCACGACAAATTGACAATCCCCGACTCCGCCTCACTCCATGAAACCAAGGTTAGTCAGGAACTTGCCAACCAAGGAGCTCCGAGTGTGCATCAAACGCTCGGCTTTCTCCGACTATGCTGCCGAGAGAAAGTGAAAAGAATACAAACAATAACCGTGTAATTAAGAATAATATTCTACCATTTTCCTTCATTCCTTTATTTTTTACTTCTTTTTTTCTTATTTTACGATTGAAATGAAGAGTCTTAAGTCGTACGAAAATAAGATCATCAGAAAATTATTTCCTTTTTTCTAGAACAGCATTTCAAGCAATAAGGTGATTAAAAAATTTCACATCATGCAATTTCTATCCATCACAAAAAGAGAGGAAGTTAGTAATCCAAAACTTGTAAAATATTTCATCTCTGTATATCGTCCTCTAAGGATGACGGTAATAAACAAATAACCATATACCAATCTCATCATCTGTGAAGTCCCGTTCTTTACTTACAATATTATGTAAGAGTGCTAACATCTACGCATTGTAAATAAACATCCGGTGAACTCTGACACAAATACCTCATAGATAAACTTTTTTTTTCATGAGACATGAATGATGGCACATTTTTATCTGTTTTGATATGTATCATTTATATTTGTTATTTTTAAGAATATTTTTTAGGAAATAATGTTATTAGTATTGTTTTAAATGCGATGAGATTGTACTTATTTTTTGTCTTGTAAAATGTTTCATAGGGATCATGGAAATAAAGTGATTAAAATAATCAATTATAAACCAGTTTGCTTTTCTTGACAATCAAGGCCTTAATACCAAGCTGCTTTCGAAATCATACCTACAGTGTATAGATAGTCTTTATATGACGTATTTTCTTTCAGAGTTATTTTTCTTGGCCGCCATCTTGATGCTAAACCAGGTAAATTTTCCTCTTTGTCTTACCAAATTTAAGGTGATGTTGCAGAAAAATTTTGAGGAAAATCTTTATATGGAATAAACATGTATTAAATTAAGCTCCAACAATTGTTTCTTTTTCAGAAAAACAATGCCTCCTACCCCGAAATTGTCATTAGTCTAGAATAAGTTTAATTTGGTTGAAAATTTAAAGAATATATGGGCATGTTGACCCCAATATGGCGGCCAATGGGAAATGACACTTGTTAATATGGGACTACTCAAAACTATTTAGAATCATGGGATGCTGTAAGAAGAAAAGGTGGCACCGTTATACTTTATGGATTTTTATATAATGCATTAACAACCCAATCTAAAATAAACAGATTATTACATTTTGCGAGTTCAAATACAATTATTGAAGGCATGAGGGTAAATGGCAAATTTATGGTTCCTCGAGGGAAAAAACTTTCCTGAGATGGCGAATAGTTTCCTACATGCCAAGGGGAATATAAATTCGCAATTTCTCTCAAACTTACATCATTTCATAGCTGTTTTATTATACGGAAACAATCATGAAAGCTGATTCAGCTAGAGACTCAAACAGTTTTTAAAAGAAAATTATAATACACATTCAAATTATAGTAAATGCATATGACTAAAATTTACTTAGATATCTGATACATCAAAACCGATTAGAATAATATTATTTTTAAAATAAATGAAAGGATTATCGTTGTCATTATTTTGCTAAGATATTCAAGTATGATTTTGACATAACATGTCAAAATGTTTTGACGTTGATATTACATTTCTAATAACAATACCTGTCAGACAGATTTGAGATTCTTTGAACGTTCATCTTCTTAGTCGGAAAATAGCACTTAAGGAAATCTCACTGGCATAGCATTTCTAGATTTCAGTAGGGCATTCGATTTAGTCAGCCATGATATCTTAATTGAGAAATTGAGGCACTATAACTTTGACTCACTTACAGTTAAATGGTTTCAGTCATATTTAAATGAAAGAACTCAAAGTGTTACAGTTGGTGCATATTCTTCCGATATCTTACCTATCACAGCAGGGGTGCCCCAGGGATCTATATTAGGCCCACTCCTATTTTTAATCAAACTCAAAAGTTTTATCAAATGTTTATTAAATTAACACTGGGAAAGTGATAACATCATTCGACCCTTTAAATATGAGGCTGGAAACAGGTTTAATTTCCATGTCTGCAGTTTCATTGACTTCATGTTTCATGCATTTTAAAATTGTAAATGAGGAACCAAAACGGACAATTTGGATAATTACGGACCAATTGAACCGAACTGTGATAACAGTTTGAGGTATCGTGAACCGAACCGTGGAAAAATAAACCGTGCGGTATACCGTCAAACGGTTCATCGTTGCACTCTTATTACCATCTTCGCTAGCCAAGGGTTTCTGATAGGCTCCTCTCCTCATAAACCCTTGGCATACGGTGAAGTCAAAAGACGGGATTGTTTTCCGTCACGTGATCTCAAATCTATCAGGTACACACAGATTGCATCATCGCCAGAAATAAAGACACGTGTTAAAAAAAATTAAATCAAAGTTTTTTCAAGAATAATTAAGAAGCAATAATTGAGTTTTGTTTATTCATTATTTATAGAACAAATCTGAAGCTTCAATATAGATTCTTAATCACATATTTAGAAGATATTGGATGACACCATGGCTATTCATAGAACTGAATGTTATCTTACGGATCGTTGTTTTCTAGACTGGTATTGCCTGTCTTTACCGTACGCAGGAAAATATCGGATATCAGACAGGCAGGCCAGTCTATGTTGTTTTCTTGCGTTTTTCATTTCCGAGATTAAAGAGTGAAGATGTATCCCGAACGCAAATATCGTCATTTACAAAAAACAATTGCTGATTGATCGACCTGGGTCTACTGAAATCCAATCAGAACTCTGGAAAAAAATCTCGATTTCTATGAACACCGTAGGCCAAGGGTTTATGAGGAGAGTAGCGTATCAGAAACCCTTGGCTAGCGAAGATGTCTTATTACATAACCAGTCTAAAGGTTGAATATGAGTGCTGATTTTAATGTCAGAGCAATGTTTTTATTCACTATTTATCTCAATTTATCCATTAAAATAAGGTGAGTTTATATTTTGGTATATTTTGGTAATTAATTCTTACAAGAATGTAACTTATGAAGCGCACTGAAGTGGTAAAATTTTCCATTTGGATAAACGTTCTGAGTCATGTTTTGAACGTCAATTATAACATAACGACACGCCCATTTCTTTAGAAACGAGAAAGGATTATTCGTCGTAATGTTTTAGGACACAACACTTTCCGCGACAAGCAACATGAGTTATACTGAAATGAAGATTTTTAAAAAAGAAAGAGCTATATTGAGAGTTCCCGCTTATGTAAAACACGTATTGCAACGAATTTGCACATAATTATGAATTCATCATGTTTATTCGAGTTAGCATAGCACATGTATCATTCGAACACGTGCTTACTGGGTGTTTATGTAGACGGTCAATTTCATTGGATGTTATATTTATGAAAAACCTGTTCTACAAGTATTAGATTGAATATTTGACCGATTTTTCTTTTTTAAAGAAATGGGCGTGTCTAAAGATAACTCAAAACGTTCCATCCAAACAGAAAATTTTACCACTTCAATGCGCTTCATTGTAAACATGTTAAAAAAGCAAAGCACTGTGGGTCCAAAGTTAACTGCGGAAAAATTGTATGGATCAATGTGCAAGTCACAATCTTCTTTTGCCAGGGTGTTATCATAAGAGCTCGCATTATGAGCAGGGATTTGTGCTGCTGTATGAACTCGCTATAAATAGATGTTCTCAAAAAGTCTTAATTAATATCATACTTATTGACAAAAAAAGGACAAATATTGCTCAGTTAAATTGCAAAAGAAATTTGTTTTTAAAAAAAATTGTAATAATAGAAAGTTTGCTTTTTTGAATGATAAGACTGCAGGAATGGTTTGTTTGTTCATTGGCCTATCAAACATTTTTCAGTTATTTTATGGTGCCACCACTTGGAATAGCATTAGCTGCAAATATAGACTTGTACTCAGCACTTATTGCCTTTGAGAAGTATGGGATCCTTTTTGTGCCAACACCTACTGTGACACAGAATCTTGGTTTATACAGTCTCATCAGAGCATTTAGCAATGGGATTGGAACCTGCGACGTAAGGTTCAGATTCTTACTGATACTTTGATTGATAATAATTATTTGAGAATTTCACTCATTCACATATTTAGAGATGTTAATCATGTTAATATATACTGTTGAAAAGCATCAATTTAGACCTTTACTTAGAACTCAGGGTCATTGTCCTAAGTAAACATGTACTGTGAGGTTTTTAAGGTCTCATTCACTTTATATGCCGGGTGCATTGTTAAGGAACATTACTGCGTAAATGTTTTGGTCTTAAATTTGATGCAGTGAATTAAAATCAAGCCCAGCTTCATGATTTTCCAAAGCTAAAGCCCAACCACTAGGCTACCATAACAGACAATAATGTATTTGGGTTTTATTTAATATATAGCTAATAATTAGTCTAATAGCTAATAATTAGTCTCTAATAAAATACAACCAAAAAAGAGAATTTTAGCGTTTAATATGTTGACATTTTATTGAACGCTGACTCTGTATAGCTTATATAAGTATGCCCGAAACATTCCGAATACGAGCGTTCAATATCGAACGCCTCGTTGTAAACAAAAAAAGTTGTCTAGTCAAATCCTCAGAGCTAAATTAACGAAATTAAGTGGATTTACATAAGGTGTGTTTATTTTTCACTCAAAATGACATTATTTACTAAAAATTTAGTGCATATTAGATCCATTAAAACCTAAATAAGCAAATCATATCACTCAATTGAGTCATCAGAATGATGTTATATTGAACGCTTACAGGACAGACGTTAATTTGAATAACGCTATTTAAAAAATCATTTATTTGAGTTTTTCTAGTTGAAATAATTATCATAAATTACTATAGATGTACTTTTTCCCATGGGATCATAATTCCACGGAATCTCAATTTCTGTTTCATCTGTGGGTAGAAAATTATGCAGATTTTTTAGACAGCCACTGTATGCCTTACATTTACAAATTTCCGAGGAAAATTAGTGACCGCGACGCGTACATAGAGTTAATTAATATAACGCACTTGTGATATCGTGCATTTGAACAGCCAAGTCGTGCCAATATTCACCAATATAAGTTCAATAACCCTGTCATATAGGAAAAATGCTTAAGCAAATACTTATAATGAATTGAAGCTTATACTTATAGAAAATTGATTTTCATTCCCTATCTTTTTAAAACATTTGGAAAACTAAATGAAAAAATGATTTACATGTACCCCATTAGCTGCAGAATTGTAGCTTTCCAAAAAATATGTTGATAGACCGGAGAGCTAAGTTGCCACCCTTTGAAAAAACTGTATATTTATTGCACACAAAAAAGTGTGCTGTTTATTGATTTATTCCTCCATGTTTTTAAAACTATAATCTCAAAATATTACTAACCGTGTATTCCTAACATAATCTTTCACAGTTTCCACAACAAGTGTCCCTGAAATCGAGATCATTGAAAATTTTGTTTGTTTATACAGATTATACTGTCATTTTTGTTTGTAAGATAACTCGGCCCAACAAGCTTCGTGTAGATTTCAACTACAAAAGTACTTGATAGAATTGTACGGAAAATTTTGAAATCTAATTTTCTTGCAATTGAGGTAAGAATTTGGGAGAATTAATTCATACACCATGTACACAAGCGCAACTTTATGTGCGCAATAAATATACAGTTTTTTCAATGGGTGGCACTGTAGCTCTCCGGTCTGTCAAATAATATTTCGGAGAACTACAGATCTGCACCTGGTACCCCATGTACTTTTACAAAAATCATGCATGGCTAGTCGATTATGAAAATTATTGTGTCCTGATAAGGCGATTTGTAAAGTGTAACAGTGTGTTAGGAACAATGTGCCAACACAGTGTTCTCAACACTGTCAGGCTAAGGCAACTTAAAACAACATGCAGCTGTGCTGACACAAAACATGCTTCCATGGTAACAAAACTTTACACAGTCTATTATGTGTAAGCTTGACGGTGTGGTGTAAACAGCCTGCTGAAACATTTTTGAAACCGTGTCGTCATAAACACACTAGCCGATTGTCATAAGCATTGTGCATTTTTACTTCATGCTAGCGTGCAAGTGTATTAAACCAGCTAGCATATGCATGTTGTCATAAACTTTGTATAGCATGGTGATAGAAAGGAGCTAGAGCCGCATTTTTACTTTGCGTTAGCTCAACGTTCCTTATGAGATAGTGTTTTGTGACTTTTGTTACTTCATTAGCACACTGTGCCTAATGTAACACCTTTACAAATAGATTTATCTTGACACATAAAAATCATAACCAAATACCATCTTTCTGACTGATTAATCATTTAACAACTGTTAACCATTACCATTCCTAATAATTTATATGAACATTGAACAAGTAATGTACATTTCCTTTGTTTGAAATCATGAAAATCTAATGTGTTATTTTAAAACATCCTCAAATGACTGCTTGTAAACCTATATTCTTAAATTATTATAGAGTAGTTTTACAAATAATACACATGCAGAAAATGTGATAGTATCTTTGAACTCAGTTTGATGGTTTATCTTATCTTATAAGTTGCACTTTTAAAAAAAATCAATGAAAAATTTCAATTTCTTTTTGATAGGTGTGACTGTGACTGTCATCTGAGTACTGAAATTTGCTGCCAACCATGATCATGATTTGCCAGAAGAGCATCTGTTGGGAGATGAGATGACAAAGTATAAACAGCGTAATGAAATTGAAGCTGTCATGTGAAACAGTCAGTTTAAGAAGATGACTTTAAATATAGCATATTCGAATTTTGATTTGAGAAAAAGACATAAATCCACAATTTGACAAATATGAACATATCAACTGCTTTCAGTTTTTCAAGAGAAATAGATTTTGTTACAGAATCTAGTATGTTTAGTTTGGAATAAATGTTATTTTTAAATGTGTCAGATCTTGCATGTTTACATCTGTATTAAGGTCTTCTGTTTCTAAGGGAAGGCATACCAATGCTAATGTTTAAGATGATAAAGCTCTGTCTTCAGCAGCAATATTTAAGATAAAATATGTGTATTTTTACAGTATTATTGAAGGAAAGTTACTATCTTTGCATAAACAACTACACCATTAACATATGTGCATTTTTCAGCACAAAGGACATGTACATGTTGTTTCAAACATAAGATCAAAGAGATGTCCAATCATATTTCAAAGTCAACAAAGCACTAAATCTGTATACAGTTTAACTCATATGAGCTAATGCTGTAGTAATTTTTAAAAAAAAAATAAAAGTCACCCATTATCATCTTTGAATTAAATTCATCAGAATTTCATGTTCTTCTCAGAACCACAGGACAATTTAAGTTAAACTTGGCACAGAGCATTCTTTAGTGTAGGGGAATAAAATTTGTTCATATGAAGGGCAGTGCTTTTAGAAAGAAATCTCTTTGTTGAATGTCCTGTTCAGAGAACTTAACTACACTCTTATTGAGATACCACCATTTGCCAGTGGAGGTCTGCAAATTAGAGACATGCACAACACATTCCTTTGTATTTCTTGTAAAAGTATTGGTCTTTTTTCTGACCTGACAAAAAATGGAGATAGTTCTTCAGTAGCACATTGGGATTACTTACTATTATAATACTATCTAATTATACTGTGTAAATGTTTTTAAATGAATTTTTAAACACTGATATATTCGTAGCATAAAACACTTCACTAATATGATTGCATCATAGGTAATACTAGTATATGCCTACAAATCAAAGTCAAAATATGAGGTTGTATAAATTTTGTAGGTACAGTTTCAATGGTGTTGGAGTGATTACTATTGGATTATTTATCCTTGTGCTCACTCCAGAATCAGACTTTAAGAAAGGATTTTTGCTGTTTGAGTCAAAGAAATAAAGAATGGTAGCAAAGTTGACATTTGAACATTTCACTTTCTGCTTATTGCTAAGAAGGAAGACCCACTCGTTGTTTTGCAACGAGCTTTGCTCTAGTTATTATTAATATTATTATTTAAGAGTTAATGTTTGTCATTGATTTACCCGACTTAAAGAAAATTCTGCAAGTATCTCAATAAAATAAAACAAACAATATATATATCAAAATATAACTTTTTTTAATTTTTAGGGTAAATGGCCAACAACCGACTGTGCCCTTTGAAAGCACCGAGGTAATTTTCCCTTGGAATGATTTTAATGGTGAAATATCCCCCTGAAGAGAGATGCTTTTCCGAGGAATTTATGTCACGCAATTCACTGACTTGTCTTAACAGAGTTTAATTAAGAAGAACATTTATAATTTACTCTTCTAAATCTCATCTATGATACAAATATTGATTTCTTTTTTCTATTGCCAATATTTTCACTAATACATGTAACTTACAATAGTTTACCTAATACATCTACATATATACTTTGTACCTTTTAAACTGTGATGATTAATTGACACTGCCACTTTTTCTATATTATAGAAGGATACCTTATCCAAATTCCTCCTAATACACAGAATAAAATTCAATGACACTTTGAAAGATTCTTTATTACATAATGCCATTATGCACTTCCTATTTTACTTTCTGATCTGACACATTTTTTCGCGTCTCCCAAAGCAAAACTACTTGGCCTTTGCCATTGTAATCATATGGGAGGCGGGGGTATCATTTAGTGAGCTCTGTGCGCACCGTGCCTCTAGGTCGCTAGGTTAAAATTCAATTTTTAATCTTATATTACAAAAATCTGAATGAAAAGAACTCTAAATTTTTCATAGCTTCAGTTAAAGAGAGAGAGAGAGAGAGCGTGAACAAGATATGCTGCTTTAGCCGCATAGTCAATTATTTAGCTTTTTTACTTTCTTAAGTCAGATTTTTTTTTTGGTAAATCGTATAAAACTCTTTTCTCTCTTCATGTCTTTCTGTTCTTTCTTTCTTTGGTAAGTATTTTGTGTTTTTTTAATTTAATGTTTTTAATTTTTTTTTTTCAATACGATAAAAGAACTTAAAAAATAGAAACAGTAATCCGCACTACCCGAAATGCCTATTTCGCTTTATTAACATCTTTTACCAAAGTTCTTAATTTTTGTTTAAGTATAAGTCACATTATCCAGCGAAGGGGTATACGATGAGAGACCGATGCGTTTTTTGATGAAAATGGCGTGGTTGCCGGCCGGACGCCACTAGTGATCGGACGGTGTCTGAGGCAATTTTGTGAATCGTTAGGGTCATCGGTAGGAAATAATTCGTAGTTAAAATTCAGCGATGTCTCTAACGATGCCTCACATCGCTCCTCATCGGCAACCCATCTTTAACAATTCTTTCAAGGAACGGTCGATGTATGGCCGAGCATCGTCCAATATCCGTTGAATCTGAGGTCATTGGTAGGTTGAGTGGTGGGCAGCAGACAACGGCCGATCATCGGTCGATGTTCTATCAAACATTAGACCGTAGTCGACCGATGTACGAACGATGGTCACAAATGTATTAGCGATGTAATATACATCGGCCAATTATCCTTGAACATCGTTTTATGATTAGCAATGCATAGCTGGGCCCTTGTAAGTCCGGCCGGCAACCACGCCATTTTTATTAAAAATCGCATTGGTTGCCCATCGTATAGCCATCACTGGATAATGTGACTTATACTTTAAGGACTACTAGTCCGATTTGGACCGATGTTTAGGCATCGCTCACACCACGGATTACCACCGATTACAACCGGTCTACTGCCACCGGCCGGGAAATGTGACCTAGGCATTAGGCTGAGGGTTGTCTACATGTATATGTCTATCATGACCCAAATACCAAAGCACAGATGCTACATAAGCACAACAACCGACTGTGCGCATCCCTGCTTTACATTTATTTAACAATACCACGAGGTTATTGGATCTTCATTGTTAATCAGGGAATATTGAATCCAGAGGAAATATTTCATTGACGAAATATGTCTTGATTGTATACGAAGAATGTCATCGGCTTCATGGCGAACGTCAATGTCGTAGTCGCCCTCTTCGTCTAAATGCTCTTGGGTGTAACTGGCAGCCTGTCTCAACTGATGAACTCCAAAAGTAAGCGCTCTAAGTGCAGACTGGTTGAGAATGGGGAAATCAGGAGCAGCATCTGAATCTCGCAGGGGTCGCCACCTACCCTTGCTGGAGAGTGAACCATCTTCAACACTTTCAAATAAGACATTTTGCTTTTCCTGACTCTTCCTTACCATGTCATTGGCGAGTTTTCGATCCTCTGCAGAACTGGTACAAAGTGGGGGACGAAACGCGTTAATAGCAGCAGATAATGTACTATTGACTTTGCCGATGATTTGAATAAAAGGCAATAAAAAATTTCCACTTTTTCATTCGTTCATGATAAGCTTCCACAACCCACATGACCTTAGTCACTAGCCTCGATTCATTTGCTTCCCCTATCGAATGTTGGTTTCTACCTTTTTCGAGGAAAGCAGGCACCTTGCATTCATATCCCAATTGCTTAACGACGTCCAAGACATCTCTGAAACCCCTATCAACTACACAGACATTCCCAGCCTGTAATAATTCAGTTGGCTCTTTATCAGTATCAATGTTATGACGTGTGAGCGCAGCGTCATTGTGCTTTCCATCACTTTGGTATGGACCAAGTGTCTCTAAAATTAACCACCAGGCAATACAATGGACATGGATTTTAACAAAGGGCGATGTTTGTGAACAGAATAAGTTTTTCTTGAGAAGTCATACTGAGAATTTTTTTGCATATGATAATAAATACCGTCCCATGCAGTGACCAATGTCTCATCACCATAAAAACCCAAAACAACAATACTGCCAAGAGTTTAGAACGCACAGAAGTGTTACGACATGTTACAAAAGCTATCATACAGTTTATCTGCTCACAACTCCAGCCCGTCCATACCTTGCACTCTTCATCAGTGAGAAGTTCTGCCGATAAATGAGACTTACCTGCATTTATTATTTCAATTAACAATTTTATTATTTCCTCCTCATTACTTTGCCCTATAGCAAGTGTCTGTTTGTTTGTAAATAAAACAACACCGTTTTTAAGTTTTGAATTCACAATATGCTCTTTGCACAATCGTACACCTTTGGGTGCATATGTCTTGTACATAAGAAGGAAATCTATCTGTAATGATCTTGTAATTGTTTGACAACCCTTTTGAACAGGACGGCGGCAAACAACACAACGTGTGTGCTGATTTCCAAGGGAGGTAAACCCCTCTAATACGGTGACTTTATTTAAAGAAAAGCTTCCAGCGTCCTCAGAAGTATGTCTGTTCTGGTCTGCCATAACTTGGCTGTTTCGATTTGTCTTCTTGTACTCGATATGCATTTCATGCATACAACACTAGTTTTGGTGCAGCTTATACCCCTAAACCCCAAGTTCATTTTTCAACCACAAAAAACCCTTCCCATTTACATATCTGCGTCCTTTGTACGCCTTTTGCGTCTTTTTAGTATTGTTATTACAAAGTACACACTTGTCAGCCATTATGAAATGTTTTCTTTGTAAAAGTTCTCACATCTTTTATACTTTTATTCTGCTTGAGTGTGACTTATGGTGGCCGAGAACTTCTAAAAAAAAACCAGTCTGGCGCATTTTTTATGTTATCAAATATTGTTCCAAAAATTGAATATTATCTATTTTTATTCAATAAAACACAATAATTTGACAAATAAAATGGATATTTAATAAATACAGTAAGCATTTTGAAGTATTTTATGTTTTAAAGCCTGATTTAATGAAGCAGATTTTTCTACCCCCCTAATCGAAGGAGTGGAAATTAAAAGCAATTTATTATATGTAGGTGGGAATCAGGAGTAAGCGTACGTGGTTCTTTTGTGGCAAAAATGAAAATTAAAATTTAGACCGAATTTCCTCTGCATCACAATACCGGTATATTTGTATTGATTTTGTTCTTGAATATTTTCTTCAAACCATAAAATATTAAATTGAAAAATTAGTATTGAGTTAGAACTTGGTTGTTTTCTCCATTTACTCCGTTTAGTACAATTTTTTATTTAACATTTTGTACTTTATAAAATTTTGTTAATGTCTTCTAAAACTAAAGTAACGTCATCCTTAAAAGAGACACTTGATTTTGACTTATTATGCAACTTTAAACAAAATTTGGAGCGAATTCAGTTTACAGTAATAATTTGTACCGAAGTATTTATCGAGCGCGAAACTTGTGTTACATTAAAAGTTTAAATCTAAACTTTAAACTTATTTATAACTATCTATAGATAAGTTTATACTTTAGATCTAAACTTTTCATGTAACACTTGTCTGAAACGTATCCCTATGACATTAAACGTACACCAGCAGGTTTTGTCTTTTTCATGCGTCGGCATACGTTGACGATACACGCTGTGAAGTGAAATTCAGCTTAAGATAAATTCTTATCACATACAGGTCCGACCATGCCTAAGGTTATGGAGTTCTTCTCATTTTTCTTTCTTGTTTTCATCGGAGTATGTCAAGGTAATATATCGAAAAATATTGTAAGAATTTTACAGTACTGAAAAGATCACTATTACAGTATTAAAAAATAAACAAAAAATATTAAAGGTATACATTTCAAACGCAATTCAATAGGTCTACATGGAGGTCAAATTTGTCTGTCCTGCGATGGTGTTGTGAGACCACGTGACTGCTCAACAGTAGTTGTCTGCGGGAGGCACGAGGTCAGTCCAAATCATTTCTTCAGTAATAGAATTTTGCGAGAAGCTCTGACTTTTAAAGTTGACGATTTACTTGGCTATATATATCGACACGCAAAAGAAAGGCAACACCATACTTTAAGGTAAAATAATCATATTTATTATATGATTAAATAATTCCCATCTCTCTGATTAACGTTAGTTACGTTAGGATGACACTGCAAGTGCGCTTGCGTTAATCGGAATTCTGGGAAAAAGATTTGCACAATTTTCCGCAACCAGATGGCGTGCTTCTTCACGCACATTTACGACCTCGATCTATTTATAGACTGCATTGTTCTTCGTCGTTCTCGACGAAAATTAATGACACAGACTGTTCATCTTCTGGGATATTTTCAGTTTTTAAATGATACTATGAAAATATTTCATTGCTTCTAATAGAAGATAAGTACATTTATTCCCTCAATCGCCATTGCAAGCCGAAGATTTAAATTGTGTATTGAATAATTCCTCTGGATGCCTGCTGCATGTATACGTACTGCATGTACAAACATATTTTGAATTTCCATTTTAAATTGTTTTCCCTGGCGTTCATTACTTTTTGGAAGCAATTCTTTTCTTTCCTAATAACACTAAAATGGATGCTCAAACTTAGAAATGGAATTAAATATGCATGCACTATGCCCCCTCACCCCCCCCCCCCCCCCCTCCACATCATGCATTGCCTCGAAATGCACAAATGAAAACTGTTATTTAATAATTTTTAAAAACAATCTAACACAAAGTCTACTTTCCTTTTATTCATCAAAATCTATATCATTTTTATAGAATTTAACGTGATCTTAGTTACCACGGTAGCTTTTGTTTATTTACCGGTATAAGATGAACTTTCTCTGATGTCTGCGCCGAAGAGAATCTATTGGAGATCATTGTAATGATCACGATGCAGAATTAAAAAAATATTCTATGCTTTATCATTTATTATATACAGCATTATGTTACAAATAAGAAAACGATTACAAGAATTTAACTTTTCTTACAATGGCATTTATTATATTTAAGAAACACAACATGATGGATAGATCAAATCATAAACCATTACAAAACAAGAAAGAAACTTTCTGTATTCCAGTGGCTGACTCTCAGCTTTTTTAAAAAAGCTAACCTTGTTCTTGATATACAGACAGGTAACCAGTAGTGTAAAGAGCTCTCTACTAAAAACTCACGCTGACGTAGAAATTTAAATATGTCGGGGAAACCAAAACAGATCACAGAGTGCAGAGACACCGGTCGTTATCACGGTTATATCCTTACCCTTTACAATTATAATTTTTGGAAATTTCTAGGCCTACATGTACATAACAGTACGACATTAACTCTGGACACGACGTAGTCCAGACTTTTTACTACCATTTCTCATTGTGATATCCAAAAATTTTTTATATCACTTGGTGGGATTTCTTAGCAGTATCCCAGGGTCTTATGTTGAGCTCACAAACATCTCAGCTTCTAACGATATGGAGTCCTAAAACTCAGAATCCCATGGGAGAATGGTGGGATTTTCAATCCCACCTTCTATCCCACCATTCTCAACCGTTCACGGTAGCCTAGTGGTAGAGCATTCGCTTCGTGATAGGGGAGGCCCGGGTTCGATTCTCGTTCGCGGCGCCGCGTCAAACCTTAAAAATAGGTAGTGACTGTTCCTTCGCCAAGCGCTCGGCATCAGAAGTGAAAGTCACCGGTCTTTCGGATATGACCTTAAAAACGTAGGTCCCGTGTCACGGAAGGCGCTGGCACGATAAAGAACCCTCACTGCTCAATGGCCCTGAGTGCCGAGTATAGGTCTAAATTTGAAGCCCTTCACCGGCATACGGTGACGTCTCCATATGAGTGAAAAATTCTCGAGAGGGACGTTAAACAATATACAATACAATGAAGCGCATTGAAGTGGTAAAATTTTCCGTTCGAATGGAACGTTTTGAGCTATCTTTAGAATGTTTATTGTCATCATATGACACGCCCATTTCTTTAGAAATGGATAAAATGGTCAAGTTGTTTCTTCAAATACCTGTAGAACATGTTTTCCATAAATATAATAGCCAATCAAATTGAGGATCTAAATAAAGACCGAGTAAACACGTGTTCGACCGAAACATGTGTTGTGGTAACTTCAATAGACATGTTAAGTTCAAAAATATGTACATATTTGTTGCAATTTGTGTTTTACAGAAGCGGGGAGTCTCTAACTCCCTCTTCTAATTTTTTTTTAAAGCTCCAATTCAGTGTAAATCATGATGCTTGTCGCGAAAATGGGATATTTCTTTCTCGTTTCTAAAAATATGGGCGTGTCATTGTGTTATAATTGACGTTCAAAATATGACTCAGAACTTTTCATCCAAACGGAAAATTTTACCACTTCAATGCGCTTCATTGTAAATCAATCAATCCCACCATTCTCCAATGGGAGAAAAAATGTCAGATGGGATATTTTCTCCCATTGGGATCTCCCACAAATTTGTTTAAATGGGATAAATACCATGGATATTGACAATCAAACAATCTCCCATGCATGGTGAAATATGAAAATATGATATATCCCATACAGTAGGACAATGACAAAGTCATCATAATAGGAAATATACCAACTATAACAATGTATTGGAGAAAATGATTCATTGTCAATATCTGTGGGATTTATCCCATTTGAACAAATTTGTGAGAGAAAAAATCCCATAGGAGAAAATATCCCATCTGACATTTTTTTCTCCCATGGGAGAAACGTAGGAAAGTTGGATTGAAAATCCCACCATTCCTCCATGGGATTCTGAGTTTTAGGACTTCATATCTTTAGAAGTGAAAATGTTTGTGAGTTCAACATGAGACCCTGGAATACTGCTAAGAAATCCCACCAAGTGATATAAAAATATTTTGGATATCATAATTAGAAATGATAGTAAAAAGTCTGGACTATGTCATGTCCAGAGTTAAATGTCGTACTGTTACATATATTCGGTTTTAATGCTTAATACTTTTAAAAAGTTCTCTACTTTTGTTTTTTATGCAATGAATCTATATTAACATTTCAACAGGGACCTATGTATTGTATATTTTATGTTCTTATTCGTTTCCACTCAATTAAACGAACATATTTATAAAATAAATAACAACACGCATGTGATAGATACAGAGGCGCTCTCGTAAGTGAAGTTTTAATACTATACACAAAATGTACACAATCTAATTTAAAAAATCAGACTTCTTAGATCCGCAGAATGTATATTTTAATAAGATTTAAAATGTACATTTCCAACTTTCCTTCTTGCCAACTCAAACAAAAACATAATATACTATCATTCCAATATCAGCGTGTCACTTTGCTTGATCGACCGTGATAAAAATTTTACAAGTTGATTACCATATCATTCATCGATCGGATGTTTGAATTGAATGAAATCAATATTATTTAGCATATAAAAAACAGAATCCAACAATACCCCGATGACACTGACCAATCGTATTGAATGATTGTTTTCCAGCGGGGCATTTGTAGTCACCGGCAACACGCAATCCCGAGATGATGCAATTGCGGCAATACGTGGTCAGTCCAAGCCCGTTTACTGTCCCCCAAAAAGCATATTTGTTGTGATTTGAACAAACGGAGTTAATTTTGATACGTATGAGAATATCTAAAAGCTTGATATAAGTAAGGTTGTACTTTGAAACTATTATAATATATATATATCATTTTATATAAAGCGATCAATTCCATCATTATAAGGATAAAAACTTGCTTTGCTTGTCCACATGTGATTATTGTTTACTGCATTCTCGTGAACAATCATTCGAAAAAGCACGTAAGTCATATATTGTTATTGCTTTCATTGAAATGATTTGGTAATTAACATATGAAACTTGACCACGATCGATTAAGCAAAGTGACACGCTGTTATTGGAATGATAGTAATTAATAACAAGAGGCCCAGGGGTCACAACGCTCACCTGAGCCCATTGGCTAGGAAAAAGCACATATCAGACCAGAACTAAAAGCATGATATAAGTAAGGTTGTACTTTGAAACTATTATAATATAATTTTATATAGCGATCAATTCCATCATTATAAGGATAAAAACTTGCTTTGCCTGTAAAAGTGATTATTGTTTACTGCATTCTCGAAGAAAGATTTTTCCTATATATTCCTATGTAAACATATGATTGGTCTACACTATTGTAAGTGGTATTGCTGGTTTCTGTATTTCATATGCAAAGTAGATTTTGCTTTCATTGAAATCCCTATGTAAAACTTGGGTCCATTCGCCCCACCCTAGCCCCGAGTATTATTTGGTAATCAACATATGAAACTTGACCACGATCCTGGCCCAGTGGTAAGCAAAGTTTTTAAAGATTTTTCCTATATATTCGCTGTTAAAACTTGGAATGATAGTAATTAATAAAAACAAAGATGATACTTGTTTGGCCCAGTGGGCGGAAGAAACATATATTCCTATGTAAAACTGCATTTTGGCCCCACACTAGCCCTGGGGGTCAGAAAAAGCCTTTAAATGGCATTCAACTTTTTTTAAAGATTTTTCATATATTCGTAAAACTAAAGCGATTTGAACAAACTTGTAAACATGTGTTCAAGTTGATTTTTAAAGATTTTTCATATATTTCTATGTAAAACTTTGGTAGGCCATTTTGGCCCCACCCTAGCTTCATGATTTGAACAAACTTGAATCTACACTACCTGAGGATGATTCCACATGAGTTTCATCTTTCCTGGCCCAGTGGTTCTTCAGGAGAAGATTTTTAAAGATTTTTCCTATATATTCCTATGTAAAGCTTGGGTCAGCCATTTTGGCCCCACACTAGCCCCGGGGGTCATGATTTGAACTAACTTGAATCTACACTACCTGATATTCCACATGAGTTTCATCTTTCCTGGCCCAGTGGTTCTTCAAAAAGATTTTTAAAGATTTTTCCTATATATTTATGTAAAGCTTGAAAATTTTGGCCCCACACATTTTAAACCTTGAATCTACACTACCTGAGGAATGATTCCACATGAGTTTCATCTTTCCTGGCCCAGTGGTTCTTGGAAGAAGATTTTTAAAGATTTTTCCTATATATTCCTATGTAAAACTTTGGCCATTTTGGCCCCACCCTAGCCCCGGGGGTCATGATTTGAACTAACTTGAATCTACACTACCTGAGGATGAACATGAGTTTCATCTTTCCTGGCCCAGTGGTTCTTGAGAAGAAGATTTTTTTAAATGCCATTAATTTTTCTCTATATATCTCCCCTATAAAAGGGCTGGTGTTAACATTTGAATCCCCTTTACTTAAAGATATTTTTTTTAAAAATTGGCCCAGCGGTTCTTGAGACAAAATGTGAAAAGTTTACACCGACCCTCACCAGACAGACGGGATGGACGCATGTGATCAGAAAAGCTCACAGCCTTCTCATTTCATAGATGATACTTGTTTGGGTGGGCGGGGAAACATCTGACTGCACAGAGAAAAAGCCTTTAAATGGCATTCAACTTTTACATACGCTAAAGCGTGCGTGCTTTAACAGAATACCTGTATAACAGGTATTCCATAAATACTTTAACCAATCAGACAGCTTTAACAGAATACCTGTATAACAGGTATTCCATAAATACTTTAACCAATCAGACCGACACTCTTCATATACACTACATAAACATGTGTTCAATTGATACATGTGATGTGTTGTAATAACTTCAATAAATACATTCACTCACACCTTTCGCTTCGCATGAAGGTACTAGTATTTCAATTACCTTGCGAAGCTCTTATCACATTACATACCCTACATTACTAAAATTAAAGAAAACTGCAACATTTATTAATTGAAAATGACACATTTTAAACCGGCATTAATCGGTTTAGGATGACTCACTGACTCAGTAGATACTATTATCGTTTTACTAACAGCGTGAGAGTTTGCTTGATAGGGCGTGCCAAAATTTTGTATGCTGATTGTCATTTTTACTCATCGATTGGATGTTTGATTTCAATGGAAGCAATAATAATTTGCATATGAAACACAGAACACAGCAATACCACTGACAATACTGACCAATCGCGTTGAATAAACAACAATTACATGTGAACGGACAAAGCAAGTTTTACTTCCTATAATGATGATATTGATAGAGCTAGTACAACAGAAGCAGAGTATTACCAATTCCATTCTTTAAATTTTCTTATACTTATTCAAAAACCCACCCGGTCAAATCACAACAGGGGGGGGCCAGCCGGGGGGCCTGCGCCCCCCCCCTTTTGTTCCCAACATTATCTTTACTATAGAAAATGTTCATTGAAAGGATGGTTGGCCCCCCACTTTATACCACAACATATCAAGGAATTGTCTTTGGAGCTGAAAGTAATTGGCTTTGAAAAAGATGGCCACTACCCCCCCCCCCCCCCCCCGAAATTTTTTTTTGGTGTTCTGGAACCGTAATTTTTTCTTTTTTTTTTTTTTGCTTGTCAACTTTTTCAGGTAAGTAAAAAAAATTTTTTTTCTGGTTGGCCCCCCCCCCCACTTTCAAAAACGATGCTACGTGCCTGCACAACAAATATAATGCATGCTTATAAACGAAACGGGCTTTGACTGACCACGTGTTGCTGGTGACTACAAATACCGTACTGGTAAACAACCCTTCAATGTGATTGGCCAGTATTATCAGGGGATTGTTGTAATCCGAGTTTCATATGCAAATTAGTATTGATTTCATTGATCAAATCGATGAGTAAAACGATAACCAGCACACAAAGTTTTAGCACGTCCAATCAAGCAAACTGTCACGCTGTTTGTAAAATGATTATAGTAGTCGCAGCTTATCAGTTTATTGTGGTTTGAATTGAGCGTAGCGGAGTCAGCCGAGGATTGCCGATTGGATTAAGATGGCGGTAGTAACCTGTCGTTTCGTACGAATGAGAAGGAAATTGTTATTCTACTGAATAATTCCTTCACTCAGATCTCGATACTGATTAACCTAATGTATCGTAGAAATTAAGCTGCAATTGTTGTTTCGGGCAGTCTTGCACGTTTTAATTGAATGGCTGGGAGGGAGGGGGGGGGTTTACAGTCATATGTTACTTTCCAAAATTAAAAGATAATCATTTAACATTTTTATCAAATCTCTGATGTTTTGAAAAGTGAGTTTAGCAATACTATATTCATTTTTGAAAATCATTAATTAGAAAAATTCAAACATTTGTAGGTTACTGCTTGTTGCGTTTCTTTTGCGTGTCAGTATAAAACTGTGTCATGTACGGAGGTATAGAATTGATAATAGATATGAAAAGCTTTTTTGTGGTTAGGGCAGTAACATGTGAAGGTCGGGAGTTGAGGGTTGGGTGGTTGTCTTTTTCTTCAAGGGCAACTTAAATGTGCTTTGAAATAGCCCGTCAATTTCGTTTAATTACGTGCTGAGCTCAATATTTATATCGTAATAGAGCTTCCGTACATTGTCCTTGTTGTAAACTGAAAAAGTCAGCGCTCCTCGCAAAAGTCCATTATGAGTATCCCTTCTTCAAACTGAAATTCTTTCATGCTTATTGAATTTCATCAATCGGAATCGACTTCTCAGATAACAGGTTTTACCCAGGAAATAAAGGAAGCTAGCAAACTAATAACAAGAGGCCCATGGGCCACATCGCTCACCTGAGTAATTTGGGTGATGCAGATAGGCTATACCTATCATGCCCAACAACCCCCTTCCCTTTTTAGGTCACCTGAGTAAACTCAGGTGACCTATTGCTATCCGTTTTCGTCATGCCCGTCGTGTGTCAACCCTTTTGAACATTTTTAACTTCTTCTCTTTTTTCAACCAAATTTGGTAAAGCATCTATAGTTAAAGGGGAACAAAAATTGTGAATTTCATGGTCCCTGCCCCCCTGGGGCCTGAGGGGTGGGGCCAAAACCACTAAAATTAATGCAATCTTTAAAAATCTTCTTCCTTACTCCTGGACATCAAACAGTCAAACTGTTGACATGATTGTAATCAGCATTGAGTCCTCTACCAAAATTGTGAAATTCATGGCCCCTGGGTCAGGAGTTCTGGTGTTAGGGCGGGGCTATATAGATCATATAGTAAAAGTGCACTATTTCTTTGAAAATCTTCTTCTCTGATCCTGGGTATTAAATAAAGCAACTAAGAACATAGTTATGATGACCAAGAGTGCCTCTTCAATAATTTTGAATTTTATGGACTCTGGGTCATTTGGTGTAAGGGCGGGGCTATATATCATATAGTAAAAGTGCATTATTTCTTTTAAAATCGTCTTCTCTTCTCCTGGGTATTAAATAAACTAACTAAGAACATAGTTATGATGACCAAGAGTGCATCCTCCAAATTGTGAATTTTATGGCCCCAGGGTCAGGGGTTCTAGGGCGGGGCTCTATTGATTATATAGTGAAAATGCATGAATTCTTTAAAAATCTTCTTCTTTGCTCCTGGGTATTAAGCAGACTTAAGTATACAGTTATGATGAACAAGAGTGTCTCTTCCAAAATTGTGAATTTTGTGGCCCCTGGGTTGGGGGTTGTGATGTAAGGGCTAGGCTTTATTGACTATATAGTGAAAATACATTGTTTCTCAAAAATCATCTTCTCTGCTCCTTATATATATGTACATAGTTATGATGAGGAAGGATGTAAAACTGTGAATTTCATAGCCCCTGGGTCAGGGGTTCTGGTGTTAGGGTGGAGCTCTAATGATTATATATAGTGAAAATGCATGAATTCTTTGAAAATCTATTCCACTGCTCTAGGTATTAGGCGAATGATCTTAGTTTATATATTTATGATGAAGAAAGGTGCATCTAGCAAAATGATAAATTTCATGATCTCTGGGTCAGGGATATCGGAAGGAGGGGGGGGGGTGTACATCTTTGAAATCTGCTCTGTGGTATTAATGAACCGTTTATGTTGAAATAAAATTTATGATAAAATTTCCAAAATTTTGAAATGTGTGGCCCCAGGGTCAGTGGTTCCAGGGGTGGGGTGCAACACTAGCTGGTTATAAAGTGAAAATGCATTTACTCTTTCTTACTCAGATTTTGGGTATTAAGATTTAAGCATTCTATATATTACACTTTCTATAATTCTATAAAGTGTATAATTATGATAAGCAATTCTTTCAAAATCTTGAATTTCATGGAATCTGGTTTAAAACACAA